>NC_056735.1:1770462406-1770464906 GCF_019279795.1 Protopterus annectens | reverse complement strand
TCTAATATAGACCTATATATATATATATATATATATATATATATATATATATATATATACATACATAGATAGATATAGACATACTGGCACTGCTACTGACCAGCCAGGTCTATTTCAAGATACATGAGCAAAAGCAACCTGACACAAATTGAAACACTTAGATATATACTGCATGCTTATTTACATGCAAATTGAAGAAATGTCAGTTTGGCTATGACATCTTATGGGATGCTGAAGGAAACCACAGCATCTAAATAAAACCTACTAAGAGACAAGGAGGATGTGCAAACTCCACACTGAAGAAGCTACAGCCAAGGACTCAAGCAAGAAGACAGTCACTGTCTGATGGCAACACTGCTCATTGTGTCTTATTCCAACAATATGATCTTTCCCAGATCAACTAAAATAGACACTTATTTTGTGCAGTGCTGATGTCTGACTATGATATAAAGTGAATTAAATTCTGGCCAACCTGTTGCTGTCATATATGTACTTCAATACCCCCACCCACAGATATATGCAAGCATAAGCCATTACAATGATCATTCCTTTTTCAGAATTCAGCAAACAAACTGATCCTGTCACACCAGGTCAAAAATTGCTTCAAAGTATTCGGACAACAACAGGTGTTAAGTCATAGCCTCCTTAATCCACTGTGCACTGACCAGTTACATAAAATTAAACTTTCAATATTTATCACTTATCCTGCCAACAGTGGTGGAGGTCATTCTCAAAAAAAATTGCCTATCCAGTGCAACATCTAGTAGTTGCTGTTCCTTTCTCTATAGCTTTTGCTACTGAATTAAAGCAAACATCAACATTGTCCATGCACATAGGCAGGGACAAAGATTCCAGTCAGTCCAATAAAGAAGAAACCATAGTGGAATGAGCAGATCCTATGACATACTAGCATCTATTCCTCTCAACTATCTCTGATTTTAGTTCATGTTTTGGCCCTGCCATTCCATAGAATGGTTGATTTTCTGGTAAATTTCTTAGGATTATAGTCAATCAATACTGACAGACATTAACGGTTTCATAGTTCTTATTGTTCGGAAAATGAATATTGCTACAGAACCCATTGTTCTAGAAAACATTTAAGTAAATTAGAGTTTGTTGTCTTTTCGGCTTTTCCCGGTTAGAGGTCGCCACAGTGGAACTCTGGTCCGCTAATGATTGGCAGTCAATTTTTATGGTGCCAAGTTGCCAGCCCAACACCCAACCTTCAGCAAAGGCATGCCCATTCACGCATGTCTTTCAGAGGCCACTCGACCATGGGGAGGACATGCAGACTCCATACAGAAGGCACTCCAGCTGAAAATCGAACAGGAGAACCTCTTGCTGTGAGGCAACAATGCTACCGCTGTACCACCGTGGCTTCCATTTAAGTAAATTAGAGTAATATCTCAAAATTGTTCCTATTTGGACTCTTGTTTTAACTGATAACCAAAGAAACTGAGAGGTGTAGTATTGTCTTACATACTGGCCAAATGCTAAACTCTCAACTTTCTCAGATTTTTGCATAATGTCCCTTATTTTAACTTATATTTTCACCTTGTCCATCTCTTTCAAAAATGTAAAATAACTAATATGTGTTGATGCAAAACCTCATGGTCTATTAACTGTTTAAGTGAATTACAGTAATATTTAAAAACTGGCCCTGATTTTGTTCCTTTGTCCCTTCAGTATTTTTGGTTTTGTCCAGAATTCATGAAAAAAGAAGTTGAGAGGTATGTAACAACACAACACTGAGACAACTGACGGCATTCTATTAATATTCTCAGTAAATTAGAATAATCCTTAAAAAATTATTTGCAGGCTTTATTGATCATTTTTGAGCAGAAAAGTTGAAAGCAGTGACCTCTGATCAAATATACATAAATCATCTACTTTAAAAAATAAATAAATAAAGATACAGACTGTGAGTCTAAGCTGCTTTGTGTTTTCTCTAAACTTTGTAGGCTTTACAGAATTGTGTTTTTTCAATTAGTTTTCTTTCTTGAACAATGGAGTCTGTCAAACACTATCTTCTCCAAAACAATCTCATTGAAACTGCTATTAGTCCAGATGGTGCTGCCTGCTTTAAAAACTTCCTCACTGACAGTCACATCAGAGTAAAAATAGGACCCTCCCAATCAAAATCTGCACCTGTTACCAAAGGTGTACTGCAAGATCCATTCTTGTTCCCTCCTCTTCTCCAGGTTCATCAACTAACTTCCATGTGACCTCCCCTATCTCCTGCTTATTCTCTATGCTGATGACATGGTCATTTATGAGCAGATCACTCTCACACCAAAACTCAATGCCAACTCCATTCGCATATACGTGAGTTCCACCTATGACTCATAAATCATAAACAACTTTTCCTCCTCATGAAGACCAAAACTATGTGATTTGCAATTCCACAGAAAATTCACCAAGCACCTGATTCTTTAACTATGATCTACATAATCATTCCATAAAGACAACCTCCACCTTCATATACTTAAGACTGTGGCTT
>NC_056735.1:1770312406-1770457406 GCF_019279795.1 Protopterus annectens | reverse complement strand
GCACCAGAGGCATCAGCTGGCACAGATCAAGATTTTCAAAAAAGAAAAAGCCAGCAACTGTGAGCTGTAAGAATCACATAGACAGACCGGTTTCAGCTAAGGCGTTTACCTAGCCTTCATCAATGTAAAAACTGATGAAGGCTAGGTAAACGCCTTAGCTGAAACCGGTCTGTTTATGTGGTTCTTTATAATACATTAAATTAAGTTTTACAGCTCACAGTTGCTGACTTTTTCTTTTTTGAATATGTTATGTCATTAGCCGTGCATTTGCCTCCGTGCAGGGGAAGCTTTTTTCATGTGCACAGATCAAGATGAGCATGGACTGACCTCCTACTTTTGCACAACTGGGCTTAAAAAAGGATGACACAATTGAACAAGCTGTAGTTACACTAGTATGAATATCATAAACATCCCTCTGCTTGGAGAGTCACTGCCCCCTGTTGTGACAGCAAGCCATGTTAAGCTATTTCTCCTCTGCCAAAAAAGCAAGTAAGTACTGCTAGTTTTATTTATAAAATAGTTAGATATCACTCACCATCTTGGCAACCTCAAGCCATGCATCTACCTTCCTCATCATACTGCCTCAGTAGGTGCACCTCAAAGTTCCTAGACAGGAAGAATAAGAAAATCTTCTCTATGTGGTACATCACAGTAAAATCTTGTATTCCACTGTGTCTGAAGTTACCATGTCTACTCATTCAGGTCTATTCAAGGATGAAAATGATAGCCATATATGCATGAATGTATATTTGTGGATGGCATAACATGCAACATAGTGCTTCACTATGCAGTAACTGCACATCCCTAGTGCTGCACCATGATGATGCAGGTATACTCATATATAGGTGTGTGCACACTTGACACATGCATCATGGTTACAATGATATGCTCATCTATCACCAGTATGTCTGGGTAGTGCAATGCACTATGGCAGCCGAAATAGGGGTACTGAGTAGCTTTATTAGTATAATAACTGTGATAACTAACCTTTGTTAGCATGGTTTAAAGCCATTTTTTGCACAATTGCTTATTAACATACAGTTGTGGGACTGAGAAATCTCAGTACAGATGCTCTAGACTCATAACTTCAGAGAGTTAAGAAGGAGTCTTGTCTGGCAAAGTACCTCAGCAACAACAACAGATGCTGTCATAGATGTTGGACATACTGAGGCATATCTTATTATTTACATGTAAATGGGAGCCCAAGACACTGGCATGGTACTGTAACCTCTGCTTGTAACTGTGAAGAAGGTAACCATGTAAAATGGAAACCTTGCGAATGATATGTCATGGGGGTGAGGGTCGATATTCTAGGACCATATGCTGAAGCATGGCCACAGTATATAATTGCAAAATGTAGTGCCACATAATGCTGAGCATAACACTAAGTGCAACTGATAAAATGGTGTTAAAAAGGAAGGAGGCTGTAGTCATTGCTGAAATACAAAAAATGGGGGAGGGGCTGTGCACAGCAGTAAATGCAGCTGTTAAACAGGTACATAATGTGGGGCAGTTTTGGTCCTGACCCCAGGACAGATACGGAAGGGAGAATGCTGATAATACTAACCTGGCATCCAGAAGAGATTGAACCTTAACACTTGGGATTGGCGTGGATGTGGAAGGTTGGCCAGCATCATCCACCCATCTGTCAATCAAAGAAGTACCAGTGTAGTCATTTTCATTAACAGTACAATGTAGCTTACTACACTGCATATTTTGAGTGAAAGGACAAAACGACGCCCTTATGTATATCTGTAATTCCAGGCACTTCTGGTCTGCAGCTGAAACTATGTGCACAACCAGGTATATCACCTGCCACACTGTCCCTCTGACCTATGCAAGTAGTGGTGAGTATGCTCTGTCACACTCTAACATGCATGGGTATGGTGATGCCTGCTATACAGCATGGCCAGTCCATGCACTGTCTTGTACAACTTGGATGTGTTAACACATGCATATTTTTGTTTTGTGCATGTTCTGTGCCATGGTCCATAGTTGTAGACCGGATGGCACCTCTTTGCTGGTCTGCAATGTATTGTGCCCACCTCTACCTTGACTTCAGTAACTCTGATTTATTTTTCTCAGCTGACTCTGTACCCTGTCCCTCTGATGTTGCTACAAATGGTATGGAATGGCTTGCCAAGATATTCACATGCAGTTTTATTTGTTAGTATAATTTCATGTTGTGCAGCATTGTAGTATAACCTAGCAGAAAATAAGGACAAACATCTTGGATGAAATACATAATGAAAAACAAACGCAATGCATTTTATCGCATTTAGAAAAATGAAAAGATGCCCAATGCTGAGAGTAGGAACACTTTAATTCCAAAAAAAAACAGATAAAACAAATAAAAACAAGTAAGCGCTTTCACGATTGCTCGCTTCTTCAGACCTTAACAAACAGTATGAAAAAACAGGCCTTTAAATACAAAAAGCTTCCAGTTAATTAAAAACAACTAAAATTGTTGGGTGTTAGCACTTATCAGTGAACTAAGCCTCTCTTCTTTAGGAGAGGCTTTAAAGCAACATCATTTTTCAAACCAGGTGGCACATATGCTTTAAAGTTGACAATCCATTTTAACTCAGCAAGTTCTGTCTCATTACTCAAATCCCCTTCCCTTAAACTTTCATTTAATTTCTGTAGTACCAAGAACTTGAAATTGTGACTCATACCAGCTTCAGATACATGTTTCACTAATGCATTTGTTAGTTTATTATTTCGTATATCACTCTGATGCTGCAGAATCCTATCCTTAAACATTTGATTTGTCTTCCATGTGTAATATGAATCACATATATTACACTTAGCCATACAGCGTAAATTTTTCGTACAACAGTCTGCATAAAAGGACAGGACAGATGCATAGGTTCCATACTTAATGGATACATAATCATGTTTGGTGATGACGTATAATAATAAAAATGTGTGTTTTCTCTCTATTCGCACTTTTGCTCTCTTTTTGGTTTATATATAAATAAAACCTTACATTCTTTTGTGTGAGACCCATTGCTCCCACTACTACTGGAACTATCTAGGTATACTTCCTCCACATTGCTCTTACTTCTGTCTGCAAACCCTGATATTTTATGACTTTGTATATCTCTGAATGTAAAACATTGAAATCACTGAGTGTAGCAATTTTAGTGATCACTGCTATTTTTGTCTTCTTTTTGTGGACTACTATATCTGGTTTTCTTGAATCTGTTTTTGAACTGTTGGTAATGGCTGATCCCATGTGATATAAACTTCATGATTATTTATAATGCTTTGTGGCTCATGTTTCCAATGTTTCTCAGCTAATTCAATATTGAAATGTTTGCACAATCCTCAGTGCAACAGTCTTGCCACATTATTATGCCTTTCAGTATACAGGCCCAGTGGCATTAGTGCTTCATACCCTGCAACAAGATATGCCACTGTTTCCAGTTCTGTTTTACAGAGCCTTCATTTGTCTGTTTCTCCTACATGCTCAATGGACTTTGTAAACCAGTGTGTATGTAGTCCATTATCCTGCACCACCAATATTAACCTTTCATCTTTTGGTTTAAATGAATCTCTCCTTAACTATTCCTGCATTATATCCTGATCAACATGAGTTCTCTGTACTTGCAAATATATTTATGCCTTTTCTACATTTTTTTGCCTTCTCATCTGATCCTTCTTCTTATATTATTTCTTTTTCTTTTTTTTTTAACAAATTCGGGTGTTGCCTGATTTTTGTCTACTGGTTTGGTTTCCATTACCACTTGACACAGATATACTTCTACTAAACTAAGCAGGGGAAATCATCTTAGATTTGTTCTCTTCATGTTTCAAAACTTTCACTCTGTTTGTATCTGATAAGGTCAGCAGATATAGCTTGTTTACTCAAAGCAGTGACTTAGGCCTTCCCCTTGCTCTGCTGTTTTCCAAACACTTGCTGTGAGACTAAAAAAGATAAATGCTTATTTCCAACTTTTTTCTGTACTTTTGATTAACTAAAACAATATTTGCTGCATATCTGTTTAAACTGTGCAACTGTTTTAGGCTTAGTGAATTCAATCCTTACCTCTGTTCTGATATTTGTCTTCTTTTTGTTTCTCTGTTTGTTCTGTTCATTTTACATGTAGCTGCACTTGAAAAACACTAGCGTAGAGTTGAATCTAGTACTGTTTGTGACCTTTGGAGATTGTAGTACAGTTCATTTTTGTCTAGAGAGGCCTAGCTGTTTCTTTATAGAAGGGGGTTACAGTTTGGTCAGATCTGGGTAGAGTTACTGCAACAGGGCTCTGTTTTTTGATTGGGTAATTTGGCTGGTTCCTGTTTCTCTGCCTTAAATAGCCAGTGTTTAAACCAGTTTGTGCTTGTTTGCTCAAAGCTGCAGTGAGACAGGCCTTCTGCCCTTGCTCTGCTGTTTTCCAAAAACCTGCTCTGAGACTACAAAAGATAAGTGCTTATTTTCAATTATTTTCTGCACTTCTTATTAACTAAAACAATATTTGCTGCAAATTTGTTTAAACTGTGCAGCTGTTTTCAGGATTAGTGAATTCATTCTTTACCTCTGTTCTAATATTTATCCCCACCCACCCAACTGTTATTGTGGTCTTAAAGCTTGATGGTTTCCAAGTTGCCCGCCTCTACTATAAATTTGATATTGGACACTCCTCCCAGTCCCACTGCATTAGTGCATTCTACTGAGTACAGTGAAATCAGTTGTGAAGGCCAACCCACTGCATGAGTACAATGTGATCAGTTGTGAAGACCCATCCCTTTAGCTTCTTAATTCTCTGAATTCAACTCTCAGTGTATTTCATTGCTATTTACTGCAATTCATTACTGTTTAATTGCATTTTACTGCATTTCATTACTGTTTAACTGTATTTTTAATACAGTGAAGCTTCTTGAATTATATTCTATCTCCTCACTTTCTACTTAAAGAACAACAATGGGATTATATTATTAAATGCTCAACTTCTCTGTCTTTTTTCTCCCTGTTTACTGTCCCTGTTATGAATAAACAATACAACATTTAAAATATTTTAAATTGACTGTTTATATCCACTAGAACAGTACCTTACTGTACTGTGGTGGTTTCACTTTCAAAAAAACCTTTGTCCCACCCTGTCTCAGTCTCCATTTCAATGATATCATCAAGGTCACTGAATACAGGTAGTTTTCTAGCCATTTCCCTCCCCAAACTGACATCTAAAAACCCACCCATGCTGTGATGTCACAGTTCCCTGGCCCTTACTCTACCCATGCAGAAAGTAAAGGAAACAGTACATGAGTCAAGTCTCCTGCTGTGAGCTGTCAATCATAGCAGGTAACAGCTCAAATTACCCTTAGCACTTTGACAGCTAGAGAAGTTAGGTGTGAAGGGGAATGTGAGATGATTCAAAGTAGTACAATTAAGACTTCACAAAAGACTGCATTTTAGCCATTCTAAATAGAAGTGGCAGTAAAAAGCACATTGAAAGTCTGTTCTGTGGCGTTTGCACTGTTTTAAGTAGTCGCTGAACAGCCTGAAATGTTACTTAAAACTAACTGATTGAAAGAAATAAGTGTATGCATGTAAAATCAATGCCAGGAGCTTTAGGAAGAAAAAGGCCTGCATGATGTATTTTTTTACAGACAAGCACTGCATTATGGGATGCCTAGAGGCAGACTAAACAGTCAGAATTACCTCAGTATGCCAGACCCCATGTGGTCAGACTAAGAAATTATGTATAAAAATATTTAAAAACTTGTAAATAGTCCCAGAGTGGTGTTAAAATGTAGAAAACACCAAACCATGATGAAATAAACATGCTTTTTGAGTCTGTGGGTGCGGTTCTCCTTAAAAAATATATAGTGTACCTCTTCCTACTTCATTTTGCTGCTTGTGCTTAGGTGTTCAAATGCATTTAGTTTGCTGCATTTGTTACTGTTTGTCGGTAGCCTGATTAAATTGATGACAGTATTCTACTGAACTGCTGCTTTATTTGAACTGTTCTTTACTGTTATGATCATGAGCTAATTTGTCACATGTGCACTGTTTTAAAGCAATTTACTGATTAACTGCATCCCATTAATGTTTAACTGTATTTTGTTGCTATTTCCTGCAAGTCATTGCTGTTTAACTGTGCTTTTTAATACTGTGAGTTCTGTTTTTGTCTGAAAGTGGTTAATTTGTGTTTTTTGTGAGTTTTACAGTGTTCTTAACTCTTAAATTGAGTAGCATAGTCTAGATACAGGTTTGCTGCATCCAGAGCTGTTTGGTTTTGTCTTCTGTATTTCTGGCAGCCATCATATGACTGCCTTCTGTTTCTGGTAGCCATTTTGTGTTGGTAGGGCCTATTTCCTCTGCTAGTGAGAGTAGCAGGTCTGTCTGGATCTTGTCTGGCACAAGCTGATTGGAAAGAAAGCAGGGACTAGCAGGATTGGCTAGATTTCTGTGGTACTAGAATCTTCTATATTTTGTGGTATTTAAACTTGGCATTTGAGCAGGCTTGGGGCTTGTTTGTATGTCACACACCACAGCAGCATTGTGTTTAACCCTTTGTGAGGTATTCCAGCTACAAATCTTCCCTTCGCAGCAATTGTGTGATCACCTAGTAGTACTCATCTTAGACCTTCCACCCTTCATCCTCTTAGCTCTCTCTGGCCTCTCTCCCGCAGATTCTGACAAACATGGATGGACAATTTCATACATTTTCTCCTGCCAGTATGGGCATCCTGAGACAGTGTAGAAACTGCCTCATGTACACAGACAACTATCTACTACTACCACTTAGGAACACAATTTGTGTGAGATGCAATTACATTAAGAACCTAAAGTCTATGCTCTCTCCCTCACAAGCCAGTACATCTGGCACTGAGAATGTTGTAAACACAAATACCACACCTTAAACACCACCCACACCTATACAACACACACCCACATATGTGGATGTCCTCAACAAAAATATACACAAACATAAAAGACCTCTGAGGCAAAAGCACAAGCGAAAACCACTGCCCACCACACCACACATAGTCCACACATCTGTGTTTCACAGCCACTAAGACCTAAACATAAACACAACACATTAGTCATAGGAGACTCCATTGTGAGACACACAGATGTGCCCCTCAGCAGGCTGGAAAAGGGGAAAGTCATGGTTAGTTGTTTATCAGGTGCCAGAATCCACCATATTACCCATGAACTCAGGTGTCTCAACAACAGGCACTGTTATGACTCTGTCATAGTCCATATTGACATGAATGACTTGAGATGTACCTCCCTGGACTATATGAAGAGAGACATGATCAAGCTCACTGAATATGTGTCTCAGGCAAGGATATATCTAGCCTTAAGCAGAATTCTACCATTGCACAGAATGATGCCTCAATAGAAACAGAAAATGATTGACTTCAACAATTGGCTTAGTTTCTGGTGTCATTTCAAGGGGATCCAGTTCCTGACACCCTGGGAAGACATGATTGACAAACCACGATTCTTTGCCAGAGATGGCCTGCATCTGTCTCCCTTGGGCTTCAGGTATCTGACAAAGGCTGTTGTCTCCCTCATAGTGCATTTTTTTAGGCAATGCCATGAGGTCAAAACTACCAACATGAACATTTCATCAAAATGCAAATTAAAGGTCATGCTGCTAAATGCTAGGAATCTAAACATGAAACTGCATTCACTGCAAGCATTCTTAACACTAGAAGATGTTGACATTTGTGCAGTCACAGAAACCTGGTTCAAAACTGCAGAGAGCAACCCAGCCATACCAGGTTAGTAATTTAATAATAAATTCAGACAGCAAACCATGGGCAGCAAAGCAAAAGGAGGTGGAGTTGCAATATATATAAAAGACATACACACCTCGTTGGTCAAACAGTATGACTCACAGGAGACACTCCAGGTGCAGTTAATCATTGACAGGACCCCTGTTCAAATCATAGCTAGCTACAGGCCCCCAACTTAGATTCAAGATGCCCATTCCACCTATGCGGACCTCTTCAAATCTATCAAGATTCAACCCTTTACCCAGATCCTAGGCAACGTTAAATATCCAACATAGATTGAAAGAATTACTCATGCCAAAACTCAAATGCCCAGAGATTCCTTTATTTCGTCAGTGCAAATGCCTTGACCCCCCCCCCGATCGACACCCCCACAAAAGGTGATAATATCTTGGATTTTGTATTAACCAACATGAATAACCACTGCAGCATCCCTACACTGTCATCCTCCCTGGAAAGATCTAACAAGTGGTCATTTTCGAAGTCACCATCTCTCCTGACTTCCCTCACCCCCAGCTAGGGTCAAACAAAAAAACTTCTCTAAAGTTGATTACAACCTCCTGAAGGAAGGTATAAACAGCTTCACAGCCCCCTCCCCCTCAATAGGAGCTGGCACATATGTCCAAATGTGCACTGAGCATTTATATAGCTGCATGGAATCAGGAATACCCGACAGGACAAAATCATTCTCCTCAAGGAAGTGTAAACCTGTCTGATGAACATCTGCAATAAATAAATTTTTTAATAAAATGAAAAAAAATGATTGCTGTCCATGACAAAGAAGGAGCATGTGTCTAATTGGAAGCAATCTCTCCTTAGCTTGAACAAGCAAATAAGAGCACTAATGAAATCCTCCAAAGCAAACTTCGAGTCCAAACTGGCCACATCTACTAAAGACAATCACAAGGCTTTCTTCACATATGCCCACAATCTTAAAGGAAGCACTCAGATCTTCTCATACACATCTTCTATACAAATGCTGTAGATATAGCCAACCTGCTGGCAGACAGGTTCAGTGATAACTTCACCCCTCTGTCCACCCCCATCAGTAAATCAGGACATCCCCAGCACCTGCCCCCACCCTCTTATCTCTAGGGAGCAAGTTATCACTCCTCTCTCAAAGGCAAAAAATACAGCCTCCGTGGGACCCAATAACATCTCAGGCTGCATCCTACATGAACTCAGGCAGGAACATGCAGCACCATTAGGCACCCTATTCAACCAAAGCCTGAATACTGGCTTCATCCCAGATGACTGGAGGATAGCCACTCTCATTCTTTTGAACAAAGGTGGAGTGTCCACCAGTCCAAGAAATTACAGACCCATCAGCCTAACTAGCCTGATCAGCAAGGACATGGAGTGGATTATCATGGACCTCATGAACAAGGACATTGGCAACCTTCAAACACTCAATCCCAGACAGTTTGGTTGCATCAAAGGCAAGTCATGTCTGTTAAATTTGGTCAACATCTTTGAGACAGTCACCAAAGCCATGGACAAGGGGAAGATGATGCACACCACCTACCTTGACTTGGCCAAAGCCTTGGATATTACTTCCAACTTGGGTATAATAGATAAATTCTCTCAACCAGGCATCAATCCATATGTTACCAGGTGGGTAGCAAACTGGCTCACTGATAGAACCCATCTAGTCAAAACAGAGGAAGCCACCTCAACAGTAGACCCATACTGAGTGGTGTACCCCAGGGACTGGTCTTCGGGCCTCTGTTGTTTAGGATATACTTTTCTGAGGTACAGCCAGAACTAGTGGGCTATGGCTGACCAAGTTTGCAGATGAATGCAAGCTGGGTGCTGTCATGAATACCCCTAGTGATACTGACATCCTCCAAGAGGGTCTCACCCAAACAAATTACTGGTGCCAGAAACATGGCCTCAAACTGAATGCCACAAAATGCATCATCATCCTCTTTGAGGAGAATGACATCCTCACAAATGATTACATTAAAAGCAAGGTCTTAAGCATGCAATCAGTCATGAGGGACTTTGGCACCCAGGTTGAGAGCAAACTGACTTTTTACCACCATATTGCCTCTCTTGTACGGAAAGCTTTCTACATGGCCCACTTCATTAGTAAGGGTATCTCATCCAGGAACAAGGAAGTCATAACATCCCTGTATTCTTCCCTTATAAGACCCATTATTGAGTACAATACCCTTTTTTGGCATGTACCTCACAAAGCACATGCAACAGCTGGAGAGACCACAGAGGTTCCTCACCAGGAGAATCCATGTCCTCAAACATCTACCCTACACAGATAGGCTAAAAGCCCTATCCCTTTACTCAGTATCATACAGACTCCTCAGAGGTAACCTCTATCTGGCATACAAAGCCATTACCCTGCCGTGATGGGACTGCTGCATATCTGCAAGTCAAGCTCCACTCAAGTAACCCACATGTGGAACCTCAACCTGGTCTGTAACATTAACAGGACTTGTTGGTGGGACAGATTTGTGTCCCAGAGACTGCTCCCCTTCTGTGGAATAGATTTCCTCTCCATGTCAAGCAGAGTACCTCCTTAACCCTTTTTAAGCACAACCTGGATAACTGGATGGGGAAAAGAAAATACACCCATGGGATTCCACCTGTGTCCCTGCTGGACAGAGGCATTGGGTGCTGACTTGTCAGAACATGGGCTAAATTCTTGGCTAGGCTTGTAAGGGCCTCAGGGCCAATAGCCTAGTAACTTCCTATGATCCTATGATCCAATGTATGCAGTCCTGTGATTTCAGATCTATACATTTAATCAATTTTGAGGGGGGCCATACCTCCTTCAAACCGAGGTATATATAATCTTGGTATTCACTGATTTTTATATATCATTTGATAAATGTGAAGCATTTTTCTTTTGTTTTCCTCTCCAACTGAGCCAGTACCTTTTGGGGCCAGTCAATCACCCCAAAACTGTAAGTTAGAACAGGAAGAACAAACTGGTGTGTAGCTTGAAATTATGTGTTCATAGATGTCAGAGCTGTTTTTGTTATTAATTTTAATCTTCTAAAATATTCCTTACTGGTTTTTGTTTTCATTGTTCACGTTTTATTGTCAGTCTTTCATTAGTTCCCAAATATTTATACACACCTCCTACTCGGGTTCCTTTACATTGGATTTCTATTCCAGTCTGATATTTTCTTTCTGCTGCAGCTTTCCTGCTGTAAATGTTGTTTCTGCACATTTATCAAGACCAGATGACATTCTTTTATCATCTGAGAAAGTTTTAACCACTTGCAGTTGTGCTTTCAGCTCTTCATCTGATGAACAATACAGTTTTAAGTAATACACAAAACGAAGATGAGAAGTCCTTACACTTTGTTGTTTCCTAGGAGCCAAATTGTTGCCATGACCAAATCTATTAAGTAGACAGCTTAATGGGATAAGGGCAAGATAAAAGAGCAACAGTGACAAAGAGTCACTCTGGAATATCCCCCTTTTGAATTTTTCTCTCTGAGATAATAATTTGCTCTTTATCATGGCTTAGCTGCAAAGTGATTTGCCACTGTTTCATGGCCATTGTAATATCACTGATCAATGTGGGGTGTATCTTACACATTTGTAAGCTTTCCTTTATCCATGATCGTGGGATGCTGTGAAATGTTTTTTTGTAATCTATCCATGCCATACTTGGATTCTTCCCCATTTGCAATGCTTTATTATGACTTTATTTAACAACAAATGATCCTTTCCATATGACTTTCTTTTGATACCCTTTTGTTCTGTTACCATATATGAGTTTTCTTTTAAATGACTATAAACTCTATATAGTTTATACATTGCTGGAAGACAAGTTATTGGTCTATAAATTTTAGGATAGCTAGTAGGTTCACTCTTAAGGAAGAGTACCGTTTTTCCTGTTGTTAACCAGGATGGTGTCTCTTCGGGGCGTGCATATAAGTGGCTCTTACACAGGGCAACATTTTTGTGTAACAATGTTAATACTTTTAGCCAGAAGTTAGGCACTGCATCTGGGCATGAGGTTTTTCCAGCGAGAAGCTTTTCTTAAATTTATTTCAATTTCTCTGGCTGTTACTTCATCCCATCTAATATCCTGCATGTTTGAACTTCTTATTCTTTCTTTTAATTCTTCTATCCATTCAGCATCTTTGTTATGTTCCACAGGGTCTCCAGAGATAGTTGTCCAAAATGTATCTATTTCTTTTTTTTTTTTTGGAGGTCTTTCTATTCCTTTTGCTTTGTTTCCCTATTCACTATAAAACTTTTTGGATCATTGATGAATTGCTTATTTTGTACTTTTTCTTTATATTTACCTGCATATTTTATATGTTTACTGCCTGTGCTGATACCTTTTATTATTTACAATAGTGTATGAAAGATCCTGGTCTGTTCTAATACTGCACACTGCTTTTATCATATCTATATTTCTAAATTGTTGTTGATCTGTTCACTCTTCTATACTCTTCTAACAGTGACACTTCTTATCTTAATTGCTTTGTAGTGATCTCTATTCAATACTTCCATGATAGCATTTGATTTCTTCCATTTCTTTTCATTATTTCTCTGTATTTTTTGTGGTAAGACTTTATCTGTCATTAATTTACCTGCACAGTAATATATCCAATGTACTGCTTTTATATCACATGAATTTCTGTTAAATAGTTTTGACTACTGTGTTCATTTGTTTCATCAGACTTCTAACATTTTGGGTCTTCCCATGATTGTATTTTCAATGAGATACTGCAGGTAAAATGCACAAGAATATAGGGGTGCTGCATGAGGCAGTCAAGGATAAAGAGCTTCCCAAGTTAAAGCCTCCTGTAACAGGACTAACTTTATGATGTGTGTTCTTTATAAAATTACTGATAGCAGCTGCCAGAGCTGCTGGATCCAGTATTTGCATTAAATGGTATGCATGGCTCAAGCTTATAAATGTCAACAAGGGCACTAAGGTAACCTTCCTAGACTTCCCCTTATATGCTGCTTGCATATTTGTACAACAAGTCAATACTGTGTTGAAAGAAGCAAGACCTTTACAGCTGTTGGAATTAAATTTCAGCCTCTTCAGACTTTCAAGGCTGCAGGAGAGCCAGCACTGTATGTAGTTTCAGCACAGCACACAGCTCAAACCTCAGCAGGAGGCATTAGCAATGAAACCCCAAACTCAACCAGTGTGGCTTCCAGCAGTGCTTTAGGACTAAATGTAGGGTTCTTTGGCAAAATTCCAGATGCCAAGGTCCATCGATGGATGGCAACAACACTTCTGAGGCCTGGCCCAACTTTCTGATGTTGGAGGCAGTTTAGAGTTATTAGCACCTCCAGCTGGCAGCTTGGGTATTCATCACCAAAGGCAGGAGGATAAAGTCTGTAATACTCAGAAGACACAAAATCCTCTTCATAGCCCAGCTATTGCAAGCATCATTTCCCATGCAGTGCCTCACCCAATCAGAAAAAAATTTACAGACCAGGGGATTAGCCAACCTTCTGTTAAAAAAGAGCTGTCAAATGGGTTCCACTGGAGAAGAAAGTTTTACAGTATTATTCCAGATTCTTTTGGGTATCCAGAAAGATGAAGATCTTAGACCAATTTTAAACTTACATTCCCTACACAACTGTCACTCCCAAACAAACCTTTTAGATAGTCATGGTGCAGCTGATGTTTCCATGTCTATCAGAAGGAGACTGGATGCACTCTTTTGACCTCTAGGGCAACTGTTTGCATTTAAAAATTACCAGAGAATTAAGAAGGTTCTGTGGTAAAGCTAGTCATTTTAATTACCAATGCTTCCACTTGGTATCACCATTGCCACCAAGGTGATACCAAATAGATGTCCGCACATACACGTACATACACACATGCGTGCACATATATTTATTTATATATGGATCCATGTCAGATCCACGAAAACACACATAACCGATGACCGGATCACTGAGACGAGATCGCCAACACAACACATCCCTGATGATGGTAAGTATATGTATTACAGAACAGAATGTATTCCCGTGTCTGCAATACAGTTAAAATACAAAAAAAAAAAGTGTATAGCAGGGGGCAAGCCCCCATACACCCCCCATGTGGGGGCTGCACCCCACACATTACCCCTACATAAATATACGAACTCCGAGATTGCACCACATTGTGGAAATGGGAATACATCCCATTTCCCACTACTCACTATTGTTGGGGATGTGTTGTGCCGGCGATGTTGGCTCAGTGATCCGGTCATCGGTTTAATGTGTTGTCGTGGAACTGATAGGTTCCCATATCAGTGTGTGTGTGTGTGAGTGTGAGTGTGAGTGTGAGTGTGAGTGTGAATGTGAGTGTGTGTGTGTGTGTGTGTGTGTGTGTGTGTGTGTGTGTGTGTGTGTGTGTGTGTGTGTGTGTGTGTGTGTGTGTGTGTGTATCCATACCCATCAGGGGCTGCAAAGATCTAAGATTTTCCTTACCTGGATAACTGGCTCTAACCTGCTGCATTTGTTAATCATTTGACTATTTCAAGAGAGTCCCTACTTTATACTTTAATACTTTCACTGACTGGTATCACAGTGAAATATTTTTTGGCTCCATTTCAGCTACTGATATTCATCATCTGCTGAATGCATATGCATACTGTTGTGCATGCCTGCTAAATGAAAGGATACCTTGTCAGCAGGCCAAGAATTCCTGGATCATGTCTTGCAGTACTGATTATGTTCAGCTCTACCTAAAGGTCTTAAGGGCAGTAGCTGTGGCCAGTACCAATGGTACCCCATGACACATTTCACATGAGTGTGCCTTACTGTACAGTCAGGGTACACTGGTCTAAAAGTTCTATGTTCCCCAACTAATCAGAATATTAAAAACCTGGAAACAACACCTACAGTCATGGATGACATCAGATTGTCTGAGCTCTGAAAACCTCTAACAGCTACTAACACTGCAATTTTCAGTCACAATAATAAACATCTTTGCCCTCAGGCTGGTGCCAGGACAATAGACAGGTGGTCCAAGGCACCTGTATGTCCTTCAAAGCAAACAACCATATCACTTTCCATGAAACAAGAAGTTCTACTTACAGTGCTTGATTCCCTTCTTCAGCGAGTGTTTTTTTTTCCATTCAAACAGACAGCATGGGTTAAATACATTACTGAGTAGAAAGACATGATCTTAACTTTTGTGTCTGGAAACCATGAAAGTCTGGGATTGGCTTATATATTCCACCCTATTTTTAGTGGACAGCCATATTCCTGTGGATGACAATTCATTAATGGACTGGCTATGTTATAATTTCCTGATTTTTTAATGCCTCTTATGTGATATCTGAATCTCTCACTGACTTTTATCCTGTGCCTCTGGGGCAAAACTCACTGTAGTCTGTTTGAATTTCTGATCATTGTCAAACACAGCAACTATATAATCCTCAATTCCACCTCTGGAAAGATGTTTCAGTGTTGCACTTAGCCAAAAGTGATAATTTTAACATGTGTATGTTTCTGTGGTCATGTAGTTCATTCAGAAAGCCAGGCTTCACAGTGAAAGCCCATCTCATATCCACTTACTTGTCTCAACAAATTTGGTTCTCTCTACCTCTGCCCTACCTCCTGGTAAAACCCATGTGGTTACTTCTCAATAGAACAGTGTTAGTCCATCCCTCAGGCAAACCTCAATAGGACATATAATCCCACAGGTTTATAGTTCAGCTTCTTCAGTTACAGTAATTGCCTGTAACCCATCTTTATCATCTTATGTTACCAAAAGCCAAAAGATATACAAAGGCATGCAGATTTGTTTCTCCTTCTCAGCAAAAGAAAGAGAATTAGACCTCTTTTTGGTTCCAATTCTTTCTGTATTCCTTTAGCTTTTTTAGATATTTGATTTAGGTTTCACCTCCTCTCTCAAGTCCATCCCATTACTGATTCAAATTTCCACAAAGGGTTAGACTGTTCTTCTTTGGTTTTGCTTAATGTAAGGAGCACCTTCATTCTATGACACTTTCTTTAGGAGCCTGAGTCCCCTTAGGATTTATACTTTATGGCAGTGGCGGCTGGTGACTTCAAATCAAAGGGGGGCTGCAGGAGACAGCTGAATGGGTGGGGTCAATGGGAAGGGTGCAGCCAACTAGAAAGGGGGAGGAGCTATGCTCAAAACCACAAAAAACTAACTAAATACACTGCGAAGGGTGCCAAACCATCATTATGAGAATCCAATCAAGACAAAATGAAGTATAGAAGAATAAAAGTATTTCAATGCATAGGCTGCATGACAGCTTACTTAATATCTAAATGGAAACAAAAAGGTTGTGAGGCGTGAAAAAATAAATTACTTTTTTAAATACATTAATGGAATGCCAGTCAAAATCAAGTATAAGAAAAATAAGCAGCACTCAACTCAAACCACTTCTTGCACTGCAGTTCTAATTATAATTTATATTTCAGCTTTATTAAAGTACCAAGTAATATGCTGAAAGTAGAAATCTCTGATGCCCCCACTTGTAAAAATGTTCCTTATCCAAGAAAAGACCTGCTGCCTGACAACTATCTACTTGTTTCATGGGGAAAACATGATCAAAGTAAAAAATGAAAAGCAAACAAGAAATAAGCTCAAGATACATTGCTTAAAAGGATTACTGTACAGGTTATGGACCACATGATTGGCATTCTGTTTAGTTTACAGGTAAAGCCTGCAGAGATGACTGGAAGTCTCCAAGTGTAATGAGCTTCTTAAAATAATGTAATCCTGTCCTTTATTACAAATACTGTGATATGCATTTCAATATCCAAGGCTTATACATTATCTAGTTAAGTATTCTCTACATGGCAATAACAGAAAGGCTTTCAATGTTGGCAAGTCTTTAACAGTATGCTTATTAAAGCTTACTTGCATCTTACAATCTCAGCCAAGCTTACCTGATGGCCATTAAAGTATTGCTACTTAAACACAGAGCAAGAGGCACTTTGAGTAATAAGCATACATCAACAGTACAAAAAAAATGACAGAAACCAGACCATTCTGCAAAAATCAAGGACAGATGAAAAAGCCACTCTAGTACTTGTGTCTACCTTGGATGGGGGGATACCCTGCACATTTACACTGCATAACTACTCCTTGCCTTGCTTCAACACATCCAGAGTCACTACATGGGGGAGCTGGGTGCAACAAGTATGTCACAATTTGAAATGTCTCTGGCTGACTGTGATGACCCTGACACATTGTCATACCTCTCAACCTCAGAGCAAGAAATCTGGACAAAGCCATACAAAGAAGTGGGACAAAGGCCCAAAACCAAGGACAAATTTTAAAAATATTGCTCTTATAAACTTAGAAAGATAATAAGAATAGGTCTTGCATTAGTATGAATTTTCTGAATGGTATGAAATCTGAAACTCAAATGTCTGTCATTATTTTCTAACTTCAGTCTTTAATGATTTGTCACTAATTTGCCAAAAAACACAATTTTATGAAAAATGGACCAAAAACGTGATGTAAAAATATAAAATAGCCACACAATACAGCTGGGAACCTATCAAAGAAGGGACACTTTAATATTAGTACTGCTAACTTGAGCAGCTGACAAAATAAAAGAATCTACATGCATTTCTGAAATAAAAGTAATAACTATGATTACAGTTATTTCTTAATTGTAAACCCTCCATGTTTTCTTCCAAAATTGCTATTTTGTGGAGGGGTTATTTGGGGAAGAACAACATTTTGAGCCAAAATCAGGGACATTTGAGAGGTTTGGCTATGCCTAATTCTATAAAGCAATTTATTTGCATGTACCTCTCAACCTGTTAATGCAATAAATCTGGACAAGGCCAAATATATTGGGGGAACATATAAACAGTATTAGTTGATAGAACAAGTCTTACTTTAGCATGCATTGGTTATGAAGTCTGAAACTCAGTGTGTCATTATTTAGTGACTTAATTCCTAAATGATTTGCCACAAATTTTATGAGGAACAAACCAAAAAAGAAGCAAAAATCTATTCATTCTTTGAAAATCTGGACAGTTGGGAGGTATAGTTCAGCTGGGGCTGTCTAAGTTTGCCGCCCTTCCCCCTCACAAAATCATGGTCAAATGGAGCCTCCTCCTGCAGCCATTCCAATGATCTGTTACTTGGCTATTTCACTCCATTTACCATAAACATTAATGTGCATACTGATTTACTTCTATGATGATTTGGACTTCATTTGAAAGTTTTATTTTGTATTTTACAGCACAAACACTAAGACATCTGCTAAACAAACTTAGCATTAAAACTTCTCAGCCCTTGAAACTCACATTCATTGAAACAGCATTGAAACCCACATTCAAAGAAAATACATTTTACCAGTGGCAGATAAAGATTAATTCTGGGCTGTTTTCAAATCATAGGCCACTTGCATATGAAACATACATGTGCTCTTTGATATACCTTCCTATTGTTTTGAACATTTTTCCAGTAAACAATGAAACAAAATGCATGCACCAATAATGTCAACACTGTCCAATTCAGAACATTTCCATCATAAAAAAGTCTACTCAAACTTCTACAGTCCACCATTGTCAGCAAATATGCACAATGCTACAGTCCACCATTATCAGTAAATATGCACAATCTCTGAGGTAAAAAGTCATCTAAATAATTCCACATTAAATAAATCTGTAACTAATGAAAAGGTTGCTGCTAGCAAAAACCTTTATATTTCATGGTTTCATCGAAAAATAAAGTGTCTGATGCCCCTGAGGAATAAATTGCCTATATTACATTAAAAATGATAAGCTAGTAATATTGCAATAGGAAATGGATGGCAAACAGATAACAGGCTCATAGTTAGCATCTTAACTTTTTCAGTACAGCAGCATTCACCCCTTGTGGGAGTAGAACCAACAACCTTCTGCATCAAATGCAAGTACACAACCTGTTGTACTATTAACATTGCAAGCTGACTTTCCATAAGCAGCACTACACTTCTATTCCCCTGCAGCTCTCAGCTCCTTGTAAAATCTACTCAATACTGAACTGCATTTCAACTTCACAGCACAAAAAATCTGGAAAAAGCCAAATTTATTGGGGGGGGGGGGGCTCAAAAGGCCAAAACCCAGGGACACATTAAACATTGCTTGTATAATCTTGGAAAGTTGTAGAAAATGCTGTGTTACCACCATACACTTTACTGCCAAGGTCCCTGTGCAAAAGAGTCAGAGCAACATATCACTATGCCAAATCTCCTGCTTTGTGAATGAAAAATGCTGTGTTACCACCATACATTTTACTGCCAAGGTCCCTGTGCAAACAGTCAGAGCAACATACCACTATGCCATATCAACTGCTTTGTGAAAGAGAGGAAGACTGAAACTTAAATGGCTATCATTTAATGAATTCAGTTCTCACCATAGCTGTCAACCTCTTAGCACAAAATACCTGGACAAACCCAGTAATGAGGGAATACAGCCCTCAGACATTCAATGAATTCAGTTCTTGCCATAGCTGTCAACCTTAGCACAAAAAACCTGGACAAAGCCAATAATGGGGTAATACAGTCCCAAAAATAAGGACAGATTTCAAATATTCATCTTATAAACTTAGAAAATTGCTAGAATAAAAGGTAGAAGGTAGTGCTACTATGTATTTTCTGAAGAATATGAAGTCTGAAATTCAAATGCCTGTCAATTTTATTTAACATTTGTTAATCAGGAAAATCTGACTTGGAACAAAAAAAACAATTTTCAGCAGAGGCCCAGGAAGAAATAATGCAGGCATGTCTTTATAACATGGGAGGACACAAAAGCAAACCCACACAAACACAGGGAGAAGATGCAGACTCCACACAGAAGGCACCCCAGCCAAAAATCAAACCCGAGAACCTGCAGCTATAAAGCAACAATACTACCACTGCACCATCAAATATCAAACATTGCAACATTTAGAAACCACAGATATTATGAGGAAAAGATCAGATCAAATATGAGGCAAAAATCTGCAAAAAAAAGACTCGCTAAAGACAGAGACAGTAAAAATAAAAAAAAGTACTTTTTTTCCTTTTTTCTTGAGGTGGCTGCAGTCCGGCAGTCCGATGGCACAAGCCGCCCCTGCTTTATGGTGGAGAAGTTCACTTTACCTGCTCACCTTTAGGCCTGCAACTTCAAGTAAGTTGAACTACCTTTTGGAAGACATTATCAGTAGTAATATTCATTTTTACCAGAAGAAATGCTTATGGGGTGAACACTACTGTAATGCATATATATTCAATTGACTGATTTGGCTAGGGTCTTAATTGAACTAGTACCTGTAAGTTTTCATTTATCAGGCTATGACACTATGGGAGATAGACACTTATTACACAGTGGTCACTGCTGTGCACTGTTTCATTGTCACAAGTCTTCCCTCCACCACTCTGATGATGATGGGATAAGGCAGAAGGCCAGAAAGCCAACAAGTCCCCAGGATGGATGACCCTGCAACTCTTTATGCATGCACATAACATGATCAGAGATGGATGGATAATGGACTCTTGCAATAATTTTCCTCGTGAATATCCTAAGTAGCCCTGGTCAACCTCTTGAGGGGATGCCCTTGTGCTCCCCCATTATCCGTCAGAGAATCTCATGCTGATGACATCATAATGATACATACCCATCTCTCACATCCAGTTCTTAGTTCCTCTGTGTCATTGTAGTGGCAATACTCAACAATTTTACAGCAATAACACATGTCTGAAAACTCTATATTTCTTTATGACTTATTTATGACCTTTTGAATTATCAGATATTACAGCAAGCTGTGACCATTTTTTATTCTGCCACTTCTTATAGATGAAACTGGATTCTGTACTGAGCTTCACTTGGCCCTTTGGCGCCATAGTAACATTGTAGAAATAAAATAATTTTCTTGTTTGCATTTAATGCATTTCTGATCTTTGAAATTAGGAATATCAGCATCTTGAAAGATTTCTTTTGATCACTGGATGGGCTTCTAGGTCTGCAGATAAACAATTCTTGATTTGGTCTGAAAGCACTGTTCCAAATCCTCTGTATATATTTTTCAGGCTTATTTTAAAAGGGGCATATAGGGTATGGCCAATAACTAATGAAAACTCTGTGACTGAAAACTTTTCTCTGACAGAAAATGTAATAAAAAAATAAAATTTAGAGCCACACATTAGATAGTTTTACTCATTAGTGGTCAGAGAAAAGATTTATAGCTTCAAGTTCATCAAAAGTTGTAATTTTTCTGTCAGAATTTCAACTGCTTGATTAAGACAGAAGAGACTTCAACACAAGCCACTCAAGAAATATTACTCTTGATTCCTGTGGTACAAATATATCCAGTCAATACTATTTAATACGCAGGACATACAGACTGGAAAGATGATGGAGCATTTTGAAATTATTATGAAACAACAAGATGCACAAATGGTCAGTATGGAAGAGACTTTGAATGAACATGTAGGAAGAATAACTGAAGGTGAGTCTCAGACTTGAATTTCTTTTAAAACAAAATAACTGCCTCATAGAAAAACTCCATGATTTAGAAAATAGATTGAGACAAAGTAACCTTAGAATTTATGGTATACCTGAAAATTATAAGGGAGAAAATATAATAAACCTCTTAACTACCTGGCTACATAAAACATTAAATCTACCTGACTCCTTGTCTTTTGGAATTGAAAGAGTACACAGATCCCTGAAAGTGCCTTCTAAGAAGAAAAACTCTCCACTGCACTTGATTATAGTTAAGTTCATGCCCAGCTTACAAAAAGATCAAATATTCAAAGCAGCACGGTCCAACCGACCTATTAAAATAGGTGAACATGTACTCGGACTTGATAATGATTATTTCAGTAAAGTAGTAAGTAAAAGAAAATCCTGTTTACCACTGATCAAGGAACTTAGAAAGAGCAATATTAAAGCCATTTTGGTGTCACCTGCAAAGGTCAAATTATTTCTTTCTAAAGAAACCAAAATATTTAACAAATAGAGGAGGCATCCACTTTGTTAACAGCAATAAAATCCTTAATAATACTGAAGAAATGCAGTTGAACAGCATATCTCTGAAGAAATAGAGTGAGTTGAATTCTATGAAAACTGCTTCTAAACTGAAAAAGCCTAAAAACAAGTGACTCTCATTCTCTAACTGCAGGACTATTATTTTCTGAAACAATAGATTTGCCTTTCAAGTTAAAGGCTTATACTGGACTCTAAGCTTCAAAATATATGTAAGTATGTATTTATAATTTAAAATAAAACTTTTTTCATGATGAGAAATATAAAGATTTAGTTTTACTGTTTTACTATATTTACAGTGAAAGACTTAATATATATACTGCGGTGGTGGTGCTGCGGTAGCGTTGTCGCCTCATAGCAAGACGTTGTCTAGTTCAATTCTCAGCTAGAGCGTCTTCTATGTGGAGGCATACGTGAATGGGGCATGCCTTCATTGAAGGTTGTGCATCAGGGCTGGTAACCCAGTACATAAAAATCCACTACCAATCATTCGCTGTGGCAAGCCCTAACCTGGAAAAGCCGAAAAACACAAACAAACAGTGAAAGACTTAATATATTTCATTTAACTAAACCTCTAAGTGTGTTTCTAAATGTTAAACAAATACTTCCTGTAAGAGAATGTCATGTTATAAGCAATAGAACTGGTAACTTGTATGTATTTTAAGATTTTTATTGTATTTGTCCAGCTTTGCTTATGTGCATAGCTGGGTTAACAGATCTAAGTAATATGCTAATTAGATGTGTTAAAGTGCTGGTGATTTTGTTTTCTTTGTTCCTGTGTAACACATTCCATCCACAGGTTATTTATGAAATAACTGATACACAGAGAAAAAACATGAGAACAAAAGAATGTTCCATTACTTCAGAATGCTGGATTTTTCAGTGATAAGTTGTACAGAAGAAAATCTAAGTCAGAGTCCATCACTGATTTCTGTGAAACAAGAACATATATTTCTATTTTTTTCTCTTCCTTCAAGTATGTATATGAGAAATCCACTCAAAACAACACCCTTTTTCTTTTCTTAGCATTAAAGAATTGGTAAGACAAAACCTATAGTAATATTTAATGCTGAGACGTTGTATCATATAATTTGCTTACATTTTATATGTTAATAGCAGATGCTATAGTGTTATTAACGTTAACTATACATATTAACTGCACATTAATTGAAAGAAGTGAAGTTAGATGTTTGCTACTGATTAGAACAGCTTAAAAGAACTAAGAAGAATGAGAAACGTACACAGGAATTTAGCAGTTGCTGTGTGCTGTGAGTTGTCATTTTCATATGCTGTAGTCAAACTTTGATGTCAGCATGCAAAGCTTAGATATGAACAGCTGTTGACAATGAATAAAACACATTCAAATTAAATAAGCAAAAATTCTTTTATTAGAATGCTTTTTATTGAAATTGGCTTTATGGCTCTGTCTCTCTGTCCCTCTGTGGTGCTGTCTCACTAAGCCAATTTCAATAAAAAGCATTCTAATAATGACAGAGGGACAATATTTTAGTCTTTAAGTAAAATACTGTCCATTTGTCATTAGTGAGACAACACACACACACACACACACACACACACACACACACTACAAGCAACCTTAAACAAAAACACAGACACACACACACACACACACACACACACACACACACACACACACACACACACACACACACACACACACAAACTCTACAAGCAGCCTTAAACAAACACACACACACACACACACACACACACACACACACACACACACACACACACACACACAGGTCTTTTAAAAGATACAGACTTTATTAAATAACTAAACTAAGCCCATGAGAGACACCTTATCAATAGTAACCCTATGTAGTATACTACTGAATATCTGAAATTTTAAAAAGTACAGAAGTGCTTTTGTTTCTGTCCCGCAGCTATGTTATTTAAAGGTCAGTGCAATGAGTTAATATCTGGAGGTTGAGTGGTCAGGAAATGCAACTTTGATGATATTATCAAAACAAAGTATTTTACTGAAACATATAAATTAGTACCAAGTTTTCTATGACTGGCTTTGGAAATAACAGACATGCATAACTCTCAATGTCCCATTTCTAAAATGCGGAACATCACTTCTTAATGTGAGGAACAAATGGCAAAATGTGGAACACTTGGTAATGACTTACATTAGCTTCAGCTTATAAGGTTGTAACATGGTTAACATTTTCTTTTTACTTACAAAAAAGATTTATTATGATTTTGCATTATTTAACTTGTGAAAAAACATCTTAAAAATTAATGTGTGCACTGCAAACTATTTCTCTTTTGAACAGCGCAGACAGAACACAGCATTTTTTAAGGCTAGTAAATGCCTTAAATGTAAGGCTACACTAAACTTATATCTGTGGTTACTTTTAATGAATGTGGTGACTGTACTACATGAAGCGGTTGCTCCTTGCATACAATTTATCTTGTATCATAGCTATCCACGTCTTCATTGTGGGTGGTTCCAGTAACTATGATGTCATATATAATCTTAAGTGGTGCCAACAGTAATTAGATGAATTTGAGTCAGTGAGTCCATTTTCAATGTGTTAATTTAGGGCTGATAAAAATAACTAAAGCTATAAACACCCTGGATTTGTCTACAAATTATGTAAAATAAAAAAAATATATATATATATATATATATATATATATTTATAGAGAGAGAGAGAGAATTCTTTTTTTTTGCAAAATGTTTTTATTCACTGTATAACACAATAACTTAACAGTATAGTAACAAGAAAAAAACAAATAAACTATATACAATGTCCATAACAACTAACAAAGCAATATACATAGAAGAACACTTAATATTTTTTAACAGATTAGACAATTTTGTCCAAGCAATGATGAGTTGTGTTGTTAGCCCTTGCTTTTATAGTAGCAATCTCATTTTTTACAAATGTATTTCACAAGATGAATAAACTCAACTTTAAAGACAGGAGTAGTTTGGAATTTCTAATTTTTAGTAACAATTTTCCTTGCTATAGAGAGGATAGACTATAGTAAAAATGTTTGTTTTTTTATGAATGACTTCAGGAACAGGAACACTGAAAAGGATAAAGGAGTCAGAAATTATACAGCTGTCATTTCATAGAACTTTACAAAGATATTTAAAGTCTAACGAAAAAGGGGAAATTATTTTGCAATTAACAACCATATATATCCAGTCAGCATCAGGGTGTCCACATCTCCAGCATTTCTTTTCAGCTTTCTTGTACATTATTGCTAGTTTATGTGGGGTGAAAAAACATCTATGTAAAAATGTCCATGTGTACACATGCCAGAACAGGGAAGATGCAGATTCCTTCACCGACTGTAAACAAAGTTTTTTATATTTTTCTGAGAATACTTTTCTATTAACTTCACTTGAATAATTTCAAAAAGAAGCATCTGTTTTGCTAAAAATCATTTCTGAGAATTTTTTAAATAACAGATATGTATGAAGTGTTCCTGGGTGAGCTATTAATAATTGTTGAGATAGAATCCAAGATTTTTAAGTTACTCTTATTGTATGCCTCTAATGAGAGTATGAACTTAGTATGTATAAAATCCTTATAAGTTTGGATGTCCAGCCAATTGCAATTTTGCAAACTGTATCGGCTGATCAAATAGTCTACAGAACTTATTTTATTAGCTGAGAGAAAGCAATTCCAATATAATAGGTCACCCTTCTTAAATTCTAACATTTTCTGAGTATCAAAAGATATCAAGCATTCATTTGTATAAGCAATAGGAAACATAATTAATAATAAATTCTTAATTGAGTAGAAAACATAAGCTTTTTAAACAACAGCAATATTTGGTTTATAAGAGGTATGAGAACAAGTTTCACCTTTCACCTTTCACTTTGAATGTATATTTTTAAAATCCATATAAAGATGTTTGTATGCATTTGAATATATGGTTCAAGCAATGTCTGATTACTATTAAGAAGTAAAGTTTCATGTACTGATTTCCAATATGATGTATAAGAAGTATTATTCCAAAGTAACACTATGTTAATAAATGCAGAGTTTAAATAAAAATCAATATTTGGAAACCCTACACCTCCTTCATCCCGGCTTGAGGTGTGCCAGAGAAAAGAAATTCTTGTTTTTTTTTTGAGATATCAAAGGAAGTTGAGTATCAAGTTATTAATTTTCTGTTTAATTTTTACAGTTGGGGAAATTATTAGAGTTTGGCCAATGAATATGATTTTATTTAACAGTATCATTTTGATTAAAGTTAGTCTGTCTTCAGCTGTGAAGAAGTGTGTGTTCCAACTGTTTTTAGACTAGTAATTGAGTTCATATGTTGTTGGTAATTAGATGTGAGTGATTTTTTTTATAATTAGATTCAATAATGATACCTAGATATTTAATATGCGTGCCCTGCCAGTTTATGTCTCTTTATGATCTAAGTTTCATAATAACATTTTTATTCACTAAAAGCACCTGAGTTATCATTCTTAATGATGTGTTTGAGTGTGGTAATCCATGATATTGTACTACAGTGTTGTGGAAGTCTAAATACACATGTATTTTAAAAAAAATGTTTAAGTGACAGTTTCACAAAACTTTCAAGTGAGTCTCTAATAGACAAGCCATCATTACTACTTGACAGATATTTGGCTTAATTTACTTTGTAAGAAGCCAGGTTTGCAGAAGGTTAATAAAAAGGGTGACAGGCTGACTTTTGTCAAGTGACATTTGACTTCCAGGGAGAGGACATGTGCATTCATTCCAGAGAAAAGCAATAAAATAAAAATATAAAACACTAAAGAGGAATAAAATAAACATAAATCAAACATTATAAATAAAACAAGATTTAAAAAAAGATGCCTTTTATTGAGTTGTTCTAAAAAATAAAAAAAATGAGGAAGAAGAGTGAAAAACTTGCAAAAGAAACACAGACACGCTGATTTCAGAAAAGCATCTAAGGTTACTTTTGCTGATTGTGATAAGGAGGTTCCAGAAGTAGTACCAGGAATCACCAAAAACAAACCTTGGATGCTTTTCTGAAATCAGCGTGTCTGTGTTTGTTTTGCAAATTTTTCACTCTTCTTCCTTATTTTTTTACATTTTAGAACAACTCAGTAAAAAACATTCTTGTTGTGTCTTTCGGCTTTTCCCAGTTAGGGGTCGCTACAGCAGTAGATTTTTACGTGCCGAGTTGCCAGCCCTGACGCATAACCTTCAACGAAGGTACGCCAATTCACGCATGTCTCCACACAGAAGACGCTTTAGCTGAGAATCGAACAGGACAATGTCTTACTGTGAGGCGACAACGCTACCGCAGCACCACCACTGCAGTTAAAAAGCATTCTATTTTTTAAAAATCTTTTTTTTTTATTTTTACTTTTATATACAGTCAAGGTTGCTTGTTATACTAGAATTAATGAGTAAATATCTTATGAATAACATGCATATGCACAAGGAATGCAATATCTACTATATAAGATTAATGAAAAAGCAGTATCTGTAACTTAAGAAATATGTATACATACTATAATCTTTAATAGAGAGCTGATTATTAAATAGCTCTTTCATGGGAGATTTTAAAAATACAAGATATATACAATAACGTAGAACAGTAGTAGGAAAATAAGACAAGAAAAATATATTTAAATAACAAACTGCTTTTAAGAAAGATGTCTATTATAAATACCTGCATATGACAGAAATGTGAATGTACAATATTTAATATAATTTACAAAGAAAATCATATACAATATATGAAAAAAATCTAAAAGCTGAAATTTGAAGCCTGGTCATGTGAACCTTGAAGCTGTTTACATGTGAAGTATCTCAGCTTGCCTTTAATGCTACTAGTGTATATGATATACACCAGTGTGCAATGCCATAGTAAGCCAGGGCATGAAAAATTCATGCAGTGATGCAGTGAGTTGCAACACTGTATGCAGTCATGCTGTGAGCTGCTAATTCTGCATAGTCACTGTCAGCTTTAATGTAGTTATGTCATAGCAAAGTCAATCAGAGTTATGTCAATGGCAGAGAGCTCAGATGCAGAGGTCTGGGTGACATACAAGTCAGCATAGCATCACCTAGACATTGGGCAGTACTTCACATAGGAATGTTAGTGAAGTACCTTCAAGCAGCACTAAAGTGTGCATCACCTAGAAATTGGGCAGTACTTCACATAGGAATGTTAGTGAAGTACCTTCAAGCAGCATTAATGTGTGCCTAGGGAGAAACCCCAAACATAAAGCAGTATAGCAAAAGGAAAGTGGGAGAAACTAGGCAACACTGAGTGCAAATTTTATGAGAATAACAAAGGGAGATGAAACCTTAAACAGAAGCATTCAGTTTCATTACACAAGGAGATCTGTATTGCACCTATACCTATAAGAAGTAATAGGTTTGCTATACAAATCTAACATCTAATACATGCACTACGCAACAAGTAATAAATTCTGACGTTAGCATCACAGCAATATCTGATGCACGTCCGTCTTCGTAGACTTTGTGTTACCTGATATTTCTTATTTTCATGAATTCCGCCCCCAACAGTTAATGTGATCAATTGTATGAAGATCTGCAGTGCTAGTTGTAAGCAATAGACATCTAATGCATGCAGTATGCAACCAATAATAAATTCTAATGTTTGCATCACAGCAATATCTGATGCACAGCCCTCTTTGGAGATCTTGTGTTACCTGATATTTCTTATTTTTGTGAACTCCACTACTTGCAGTTAGTGTGATCACTTCTGTGAAGGCTGTATCAAAAGATAAATTGATTTTCTTGCATTATTTTGTTTCTGTGACATCTTTGAACAGCAATCTAATGATAAGGCTTGTTCAGTTGGATTTCTTTTTTTTTAATGTATTAGAATTTACTGCAAATGTACTGGAAGCTAAACAATACAAAATAAATACACCAAATTGCTAATTCAAGTAGTGATCTGACTGCTCTGAAAAGGACTTTTAGATAAGTATCACTATTCAGTCAAAACTTAATCATTGCCTAGTCAGTCATACAGTGTCAAATGTTCAGCATTTTCCAATTCATTTACATCTTAGACCCTCGAGCTCGAGCAACTGTAGAAACCAATCAACAGTAAAGAATTTGAGAGAAGGATGACTCAGTCTAGGTATTCTGTCAAGTGATCTAGCTTTACAAATGATATTTTCTAAAAATAAGACATTTAAAAGTGCAAGTGTTAAAGAAAAGGAGTAATCAATCAAAAGCATGCACTAGCAAGTATTCAATTTTAATATCCCTTATTGTTAAATAGGAAAATTGTCCCTTAGGTCTGATATAACAAAGGAAGGCAAATATTTTCTTCTCTTTAAGGAAGTAATGCTTTTTGTCATTCATTTTACATTGGAGTACTGTCATTACTGTTCCATTTCAGACAAAACTTTAAATTTAGCTTATTGCCACTTAAACTGCCATACACATGTATATATATGAATGTGTGAGTGTATGTGTATGTACACACACACACACACACACACACACACGCACACACACACACACACACACACACACACACACACACACACACACACACACACACACACACACACACACACACACACACACACACACACACACACACACACACACACACACACACACACACACGCAAACACATACATATATACATACATATATAGTACACACCTACACACACTGACACATACATACATATATATATATATATATATATATATATATATATATATAAATGTGTGTGTGTGTGTGTGTGTGTGTGTAGGTGCATTCTATGTGTGTGTGTGTGTGTGTGTGTGTGTGTGTGTGTGTGTGTGTGTGTGTACACACATGTAAAATGCATTCTTGAAATAAACACAAAATAATGAAATTAGAAAAATATTAAATCTAAATAAAACACAAAGCAAATAAAATAAATCTAAAATTGACTCTAGTACTCCAATCTGCAAATGTTTGTGATCTAACACAATTGTTCATAGATACATGCACAAATCTTACTACTTTGAATCTGTATAAACTTAAGTATCTAAGGAGAATGGGAACTTGTACAGAGATATAAATATACAAAAATAGCATTTTTTGCAAGACAACAAGTCTTCCCACACTTACAAATATCTCTTACTTGTCTTCGCCAAGGTTACTTTAAATCAGAGAAACAGGACCAGATTCAAAAATTGTTGCCTCATTAAGCTTAGCAGCTACACACAGTGTGTGTGACTGATTCAGAAAAAACAGTTACATGACATGATCAGGCCCAATAATGTGGCCAGACATGCTATATACTGATGACTGCATAGTGAGGTATCGTGTGTGATAATGAGGCAAAAACAAGAGTGATTCAGAAATGTTTAAATGCTGTGAAACAGAGCTGTACCTGTTTTATTTTTATATTTGAACTCAGCAATATGTCCATGTTCAGACAGAGTACATATGGATTGCTGCATCTATAGCAAAATGTATATTTGCAGGAGGCTATCATTGCACCTGTTATGTCTGACAGTGTGCAATGCTCCCATGGAGGAGGAGGAAGAGGGTTATCCAACCATAATTAACATTTCAGACCTTCCATTATACTGACATAGTGGACCATTACCATGTTGATACAGATATCATACAAAAGTTGTAGAAATGTGTTGGCCTTGTCTACAGTCCTATGAGAGTTGTGGAGTACCTATCCCAGTAAATATAAAGGTATGTGTGGCTTTAGACATATTAGCTATGGGGTCTTTCTGTGTGTACAGGGGACACAGTGTGGATGTCTCAGGCATTTGCTTCAAGAATACTTCCGCAGTTCTTTGAAGCCATGTTTCAGCATGTGGAAGATCATATATGATCCCTGTGTAATCCAGAGAAGAGAGCCAACACCGTGAAGGAGGTCTATGATATAGCTAATTTCCCTGAGGTACTCAAGGCCATAGACTGTACCCACGTTAAAATAAAGGCCTCACCTTGTGAATTAGGGAAGAGGTATATGAAATGTAAAGGGTATCATTCCATCAACTGCTGGGTGGTCTGCAGTGCACAGAGTATCATCTACAGTCTGTGTGCAGCCCACCAAGGTGGTTTTCATTATTCCCACATGTGACATGTACCAATGCTTTGTGAGCGGTAACTTCCCACAGGGGTATCTTGTTGGCAATGTTTCATATGCTCTAGAATCCTGACACATGGCACCCTCAGGAATTGACACAATCAAACAGACATGGGGTACAGCCATGCAAACCAGAAACGTTACAGAGTGTGTGTGTTAGCTCGTGAAGGCATGTTTTCACTGTATAGATTCACCCAGAAAAAAGCACTTCACTGTAATGTAGCAATAGGCTTATTACAGTTAGAACCACTCACCCTCAGCTCTTCAATCAAAGAGCAAAAACAAAAATAAATAAATAAATAAAACACTTCAGTTTAATAAGCTGATCACTACAATGTAATGATCAGCTTATTACAGTCGTATCAGACTGATTATGCTCAGATACAACCCTCCAGCTCTTCCACTGAAGAGCAAAAAAATAAAAAAGTACATTAATTCTAATTGCACACCAGCTAGGTGGCTATTTAGGTCATATTTCTGTGCCCTGGCCGAAATGTCTTTCAACACATTTTGCTAAAAAAAAAAAAAAAAATTCTTTTAAACTGTTGCAGACTATTTGCTACAAATGTAGCAAACAGTTTCTATGTTCATGTCATGCCTGCATGGAGTGCTACAGTACTCATGTTTTAGTTAAAAAAAAATCTTTGAAACTGTAGCAAACCATTTGCTACATATGTAGGAAGTGGTTGCTACAGTGCTACTGTTTAACTCTGCCTGCACTGAGCTCTACACTACTCAGCTTTAAGTGAACATTTTTTTTACTTTTAAACTGCAGCAAATTGCTTGCTACAATGTTGCAAGCAGTTATTATAGTTCACACCACACATGGAGCACTGCAGTGCTCAGGTTTGACCACAAATTCAGTTGTTGTTATTGGTCTTTTGGCTTTTCCCGGTAAGGGGTCGCCACAGCGGAACTCTGATCCACTAATGATTGGCAGTAGATTTTTACGAAATGCCGAGGTGCCAGCTCGACGCCCAACCTTCAACGAAGGCATGCCCATTTACGCACATGTCTTTTGAACACTCCGCAACCACTGGGAGGACATGCAGATTCCACACAGAAGGCACTCCCAAGCCAAGCTGAGAATCGAACGGGAGAACCTCTTGCTGTGAGGTAACAATGCTACTGCCGTACCACCATGGCTTTGACCACAAATTCAGTACCAGATTTTAAAGCCAGTATTGCATTAGAGAGATCTGGATCAGCTAATGGCTCCCTCCAACACTTTACATCCAGGGCAGTTGCAGTTCTCTCCCTACCCCAGCTACATTGCTGACTGTGCTGAACATTTCCTTGGTGGAAATAATTTAGTTTATTTCATTCAGTATGAAATTACTTTTAATTGGCTTCTTCTGTTCACTTTGTGCTGTTAAACTTGTCGGATGCTTAAACTTTGTGTGTATTCTGTGTTGTATCTCTTTTAACATTCCCTGGAGTTCTATTTTTTTTACATATATCACATTCACTGCATATTAGAACATATCAGGTTTCTTTTTTAATTGAGGGTAGACAGACTTCACTCTTTCCTTTACATTGATTGTAAATTCTACATCTGACACAGTTTTCACAATTCACTTCATTTTAAAACCGGATTCACATTTCTATGGTTTACTTGTTTTCTGATTTAAACTTACTGATTTGTAATTATTTGTGGGCCACATACATGCATGTACATGGGTGGCTGTATGTGCTCCATATAGGAAATATGTCAACTCCAATAAATAAATACTAACAAAGCACATAACAAATGTCATTCTTAATACTGTCAGGAAATGCACAATGCAACTTTACAGAAGTAGTAAATTCTGTAGCTGATATTTGCTTTAGTATAAATAATACATTGTTTTATCAGGATTTCTTGTGTGAGTATTATATATGTGAGATATTATAAGTACATATGCATTACAGTTAAACATGAGATAGACCAATGGTTCTAAAACTTTGCAAGCTGGAGGACTCCTTTTATAAAGGAAATATTTTGATGGACGCCTATATGTCGCGGTATACATACATTACGTTTGGATCAACCCCCCCAAAACCTCCCAATCAGACCCCCCACCCCACACAGCCATTTCAGTGTCCCATTACCTGGCCATCCCCCCAGCTGTCATAAACAGTGTTCAAAATTCTCAGTGTGTATACTTTTCTGCTTTACTTCTACAATGATTACAGATATTTGTATTTCATTTCAAATTTTATAGCAAAAACACTGATAGACATTTGCTAAAGCTAAACAAAGCAATACAGACTCACAATGAAAACAGAATTAACATTAAAACTTCTTTGCTTCTGAAACTCACATTCACTGAAACCACATTGAAACCCACTTTCAAAGAAAATGCATCTGGCCAGTGTTGGATTAAGTTTATCTTTGGGCTGTTTTCAAAGCATAGGTCCCTTGCAAACATTTTTAGGACCATGCAAGAGTTCTTTGATTCACCTTCCTGATTGTATAATTAAATTTTGTGATACAATAATTAAATTATATCCCTTTGTATAATACAGAACCACTTGGTAGAATGTGTTTTAAAGGTATAGTTTTTCACATTTTTCCAGCAAGCAATGAAACAAAACATATGAAACAATAATGACATAACTGCCCATTCCAGAACATTTCAACCATAAAAGGCCACTTGAACTTCTGTCATTACAATCCACCAATATCAGTCAATATGTACAATATCTACAGAAATAAAAGGCAGTTGAATAATTCACCTTAAAGAGATCTGTAACTAATGAAGAGGTTGCTGCTAGCAAGCAACTTTATATGTCAATGTTTCATCTACAAATTCAGTGTCTGCTGTCCTTGAAAAATAAATTGCCTACTTATGTTACATAAAAAAATGGTAACCTGGTAATATTGCATGGATTGCAAACTGAAAACAAATTCATAGTTACTAGACATCTAATTAAAAAGGAGGACATATTCAGGACTTCAGCACCCTACCCCCCTGAAAATACAACACAGTAACAGCAATCCATCTATGTGCTGTGGGAGTAGAACCCACAGCCTTCTGCATTAAAACACAAGTATGCTACATGCCGTGCTACTAACACTGCTTTCAAATTATATACCACAATAGTGATACCATTTGCTAGCTAGTTAAACAAAACAGTTGCAAAGAACAGATGAACATATGGGGCAAAAATCTGGACATTCTGCAAAAACCTGGACAGTTGAGGGGTATGCTACCCATGTCTTACACACACACACACACACACACACACACACACACACACACACACACACACACACACACACACACACACACACACCATACCTCTCAAAGATTAAGACAGTGCAGCAACTGCCTCATGTACATGGACAACCATCTACTATTACCACCTAGGAACACAATTTGTGAGATGCAATTACATTTAGTAAGAGTCTATGCTCTCTCCCTCACAAGCCAGTATATCTGGCACCGAGAAGGTTATCAGCACAATCACTACACCTCAAACACCACCCACAACTATACAACACACACCCACATATGTGGAGGTTCTCAACAAAACCATACCCAAACAAAGGAGATATCAGAGGCAAAAACACACGCAAACTCCACAACCCTCCACTTCATATGCCATGCATAGTTCATACACTTGCCTTGCAACCACAAAGGCTTAACCATAAACCCAAAATATGTCATAGGCGACTCCATTGTGAGACACACAGATGTGCCTGTCACCAGACTAGATAAGGAGAAAGTCAAGGTTAGTTGTCCGTCAGGTGCCAGAATCTGCCATATCACACACGCACTCAGATTTCTCAACAACAGGTACTGTTATGACTCTGTCATAGTCCATGCTGATGTGAACGACTTGAGACATACCTCCCGGGTCTATATGAAGAGAGACATGACTGAGCTCATTTAATATGTGTCTCAGGCAGGAATGTCCCTAGCCTTAAGTAGCATTCTACCATCACCCAGAATGATGCCTCAATACTAACAGAAAATGACTGACTTTAACAACTGGCTTAGTTTCTAGTGTCATTCCAGGGGGATCCAGTACCTGACAGGCTGGGAAGATACGATCGACAGACCACGATGCTTTGCTAGAGATGCCCTGCATCTGTCTCACTTGGGCTTCAGGGTTCTGGCAAAGGATCTTGCCTCCCCCACTCCCCCATAGTGCCTTTTTTAAGAAAGGTCCTGAGGTTGATAAAACCAACATAAAAATTTCAACAAAACGCAAATTAAAGGTATGCTGCTAAATGCTAGGAGTCTAAACATGAAATTTCACTCATTGCAAGCATTCTTAACCCTGGAAGATGTTGACATTTGTGCAGTCACAGAAATCTGGTTCAAAGCTGCAGAGAGCACCCCAGCCTTACCTGGTTTCTCATTCTATCATACATTCAGGCCACAAACTGTGGGCATCAAAGCCAAAGGTGGACTTTCAATATTTATTAAAGATGCACACCTCCAGGCTGGTCAAACAGTATGATGCACAGGAGACACTCCAGGTGCAGTTAACCATTGACAAGACCCCTATTCAAATCATAGCTAGCTACAGGCCCCCAAATTTTACTCAAGATGCCTACTCCAGCTATCTAGAACTCTATCAAGATTCAACCCTTTACCCTGGTCCTGGGTGACTTTAACTACCCAACCATAGATTGAAAAAAATACGTCAGAACACAAATGCCCATAGATTCATTGATTTTATCAATGCAAATGCCTTGGAACAACTAGTCAATACCCCCACAAGAGGTGATAATATCTTGGACTTGGTATTAACCAACATGAGTAACCACTGCAGCACCCTTACAGCATCATCCTCCCTGGTAAGATCCAACCTTTTGAACTCAGCATCTCTCCTGACCCCCATCTAGCTAGGGTCAAACAAAAAACTTCTCCAAAGCTGATTACAATCTCCTAAGGGATGGTATAAACAGCTTCACTGGCCCCTCATCCACTGTTGGAACTGGCACCAATGTCCAAATCTACACCAAAGTACTATAAGAGCACTTGTATAGATGCATGGAATCAGGAATACCTGACAGGACAAAATCATCCTCTGCAAGGAAGAGTAAACTTGACTGGTGGACATCAGCATTAAATAAACTATATAACAAAAGGAAAACAATTGTTGTCCAGGACCAAGAAGGAGCAGGTGCCCACTTGGAAGCAATTTCTTCTTAGTCTGAAAAAGCAAATAATTGCACTAGTGAAATCCTCTAAAGACAACTGAGTCCAAACTGGCCACATTTACCAGAAACAATCATGAGGCCTTCTTCACATATGTCCACAATCTCAAAGGAAGCACCCAGATCTGTTCAGAACTGGTGGTCAAGGACACCACATATGCAAATGCTGTAGATATAGCCAAACTACTGGCTGACAGATTCAGTAAAAACTTTACCCCTCTGTCCCCCTCATCAGTAAATCAGGACATCCTCAGTGCCTGCCCCCTCCCCTTATCTCTAGGGAACAGGTCATCACTGACCTCTCAAAGGCAAAAAATACAGCCTCCACGGGACCCGATAACATCCCAGGCTGCATCCTACATGAACTCAGGCATGAACTTGCACCACCATTAGGCAACCTATTTAACCAAAACTTGAGTACTGCCTTTATCCTAGCTGAGTGGAGGACAGCCAGTGTCATCCCTTTACACAATGGTGGAGCATCCACCAATCTGGGAAATTATATATCCATCAGCCTAACTAGCCTGGTCTGCAAGGCCATAGAATGGATTATCATGGACCTCATTAATGGGGACATTGACAACCTCCAAACACTCTACCCCACAGAGTTTGGTTTCATCAGGGGGAGGTCATGTCTGTTAAATCTGGTCAACCGCTTTGAGACAGTCATCAAAGCCATAGACAAGGAGAAGAGAGTGCACACTGCCTACCTTGACCTGGCCAAAGCCTTTGACACTATCCCCCACTCGGGCATAATAGATAAACTCTCTCAACTAGGCATCAATCCATATGTTATCAGATGAGCAGCAAACTGGCTCACTGATAGAACCCACCTAATCAAAATAGGGGAAGCCACCTGAAGCAGTAGACCCATAAGAAGTGGTGTAACCCAGGGTTCAATCTTGGGGCCTCTGTTATTTGGGATATACTTCGCTGAGGTGCAGGACAAAACCAGTGAGCTATGGCTGACCAAGTTTGCAGATGACTGCAAGCTGGGTCTGGTCATCAATTCCCCAAGTGATGTGGACGTCCTCCAAGAGGGTCTGACCCAAACACCCAAACAAATGTCTGGTGCCAGAAACATGGCCTCAAGTTTAATGCCAAAAAATGCATTATCATCCCCTTTGGGAAGAGTGATGTCCCCACATATTATCACATTAATAACAATGTCTTAAACATGTAATCAGTTGTGAGGGATTTGGGCACCCAGGTTGAAAACAACCTGACTTTTGACCACCATGTTGCTTCCATTGTACGGAAAGCTTTCTACATGGCCAATCTCATAAGTAAGGGTGTTTCATCCAGGGACAAGGAGGTTGTAACATCCCTGTATTCTTCCCTTATAAGGTTAATTATTGAGTACAATGCCCCTTTCTGCATGTACCTTGCAAAGCAAATGCAGCAGCTGGAGAAACCACAGGGATTCCTCACCAGAAGAATCCAAGGCCTCAAATATCTACCCTACACATATAGGCTAAAAGCCCTGTCCCTCTACTTAGTTTCATATGCACTACTCAGAAGTGACTTCTGTATGGCATACACCATACCTCTCAACCTCTTCAGCACAATAAATCTGGACAAAACTTGTCATAATGTGGGGGGGGGGCGTGGAGGCAGAGGGCCAAAACTAAGGACACATTTTAAATATTGCTTTTACAAACTTAGAAAGTAGTTTTGCATCAGTGCACATTTTCTGAAGGATATCAAGTCTAAAGCTCAAATGTCTGCCATTACTTTCTGACTTCAGTCCTAAATGATTTGCCAGAAAAACACTATTTGATGAGAAACAGACCAAATGAGGCAAACATCTTGACATTCTGCAAAAACCTGGACAGCTGAAGGGTATGCTACCTACCTCTTAAACACACCTTTTTACCTCTTACACACACACACACACACACACACACACACACACACACACACACACACACACACACACGCACACACCTACCTGCTTCCCTCTTACACACACACACACATGCACACACTCATCTGCCTCCCTCCCTCTTACTTACACACCTATCTGCCTCCCTCCCTCTTACTTACACAAATAACACACAAACACACCTATCTGCCTCCCTCCCTCTTACACGCACACCTATCTGCCTCCCTCCCTCTTACACACACATACAAATGCACACCTATCTGTCTCCCTCCCTCTTACACACATACACACGCACACCTATCTGTCTCCTTCCATCTTACTTACACACACACACACACACACACACACACACACACCTATCTTCCTCCCTCCCTCTTACACATATACACACGCACACCTATCTGCCTCCTTCTTACACACACACACACACACACACACACACACACACACACACACACACACACCTATCTGCCTCTCTCCCTCTTACACACACACACACACACACACACACACACACACACACACACACACACACACACACACTATACCTCTCAACCTCTTCAGCACAAGAAATCTGGATAAAGCTGGTCATAATGGGGTGGGAGACAGAGGGTCAAAACTAAGGACACTTTTTAAATATTGCTCTTTCAAACTTAGAAAGTTGACAGAACAACACGTTTTGCATTAGCACAAATTTTCTGAAGGATATGAAGTCCAAGGAGCAAAAGTCTGCCATTATTTTCTAATTTCAGTCCAAAACGATTTATCATGAATTTGACAGAAAACACAATTTTATGAGAAACAGACCAAATGAGGCAAAAATCTGGATATTCTGTGAAAATCTGGACAGTCGACAGTTACACTCTCAACTGCACTGCTTCTTATTTAAGTATTGATTAAAAAATAAATAACTGCCAGACAAAAAATACAGGGCAATTGAGCAGCTGCTGCAAATGTGGAAGTTGTTCCTTGTTCTTTTGTCTAAAAACTCAGGGCAAGCAGCTGCTTTGCCGTGAACGTGGAAATTAAGTGGCTTAGCTGCAGACAGGAAAGTCCTTTTCTTTCTTTTTTTTTTGTTTTGTTTTTAAACTGATGGTGAGCAGAGCAACTTTTCTTTTTTTGTGGACCCCTAGAATGTATCGTATGGACCCCCAGTGGTCTGCAGACCACAGTTTCAGAAGCACTGAGATAGACAGATAGATGGATAGACAGATAATCTGACAAACATGCATACTTCTGAATTTATGGCATATTTTTAGGCTGCACTTAATCAAAATACTATATATATGCAAAAAAAAAAATTCAACCATCTCATTCATAGTATTGCCACAAAAGAGTATTAGATGTGTATATATATATATATATATATATATATATATATATATATATATATATATATAAAACACTTCTCATATCTCCAAATCTTCTTGTTTGCATATGCTCAGGTTACCTAACACTGGCCTTCACTATTCCCGCCATACTTTTCCTTTATACTTTTCTTTTTCCATCTTTGTCATAGTTAGTATAGTTTGTTATATGCCACATACATCTGTAGCGCTATTTAAACCTCATTCCTCAAAACCTTCTATCAGCAAAACAATTAATCATGCCCACAACACTAAGACACACACTGTGCACACAACTTTATCTTCCTCATCATGGTGTGTGCCATGTTGCACAATGCAGTTGTCCAATAGCAGCTTCACCTTGGGAGTATCACAGTCCTATTTGATATGCGTGCTGTAGCAATGGAGGAGGAGTGAGACACAGAACTGTCAGAGGAACCTGCTGTAGGATCACCCCCTGCAAGGCAGAGGCAGGTGCAATATTTATGGTACTGGCAAAGAGGCAGCATCTAGTCCAAACTATTGGTTCTTGGAGCAACAACACAAACACAAGGTTAACACACCCAGATTAAGTATTACAGTGCAAACAGGGGCAGCTCATGCTATTGGGCTGCAGGACTGCACCCCCCCAGCTGTAAAACAAAAAGAAAAGAAAAAATAAAATAAAAAAATAAAATAATAAAAACAAAAACACATTGTGGAACATCGCGCATGAGCACTTGTGGCATTTCCGATATCCGGACTGCTGTTGAACCAGTCTGGAGCATGCACACAAAATCCAAACTGTCTCACCAGCAGTCCAGATTAGGAAGACATGGATTCAGCAGCATATCCCAGAAGTCTATGCAGTTACAACTGCATAGACTGGATGGGGATTGGACTGCAATGTCTGCAGGCTGGGTGCTACCCAGCCTGCTCTTGCGGTAAGAATTTGCTCGGACTGCAACATCCGCATTGCAGGAAATCTCAGCGGGGGCTTTGCAGGAAGGAATACTTGGGTTTACTGATTATGGATGTTCGGACTGCAACATTCGCGGGCTTACAGATGAACTGCAGGAAGGAATACTTACTTTACGGTATGGAACTGACAGTGTGTGTGTGTGTGTGTGTGTGTGTGTGTGTGTGTGTGTGTGTGTGTGTGTGTGTGTGTGTGTGTGTGAGACAAACTGCAGGAAGGAATACTTACTGTAACTGACCCCTGTGGAACTCCTCCTTCTGTACCCCTATATCTGTGATAGCATTATTAAGGTATACTATAATTGTCCTGTTATCAAAATCCAGTTTTGCTCAGCTGTAGAAGTAGTAGATGGTGGTCCACAGTTTCAAATGTATGTTTAAGATCCAGGGAAATGGCACCTGTGAATAGTCGGTTTTCTATACTGGCATAGATTTAGTTATCTAAAGTATCTAATGCTGTTAGTGTACTGTAGCTGGGACAGAGTCCGTGCTGAGAGTATATCATACTTGTGATTATATTGTAGTATTTGTCTAATTATTAGCTTTTCCAGAGTGTTGGCTCTAATGCAGGGGTTGACTATCAATCAGGAGTCAGTGACTGTGAAGCAAGTGATAACTCTGGCGAAGGGCAATATTAATGAGTGGGTGAAATGGATTTGGTAGTGAGAGTGAGACTGAATATATGTTGTGATGGGTAGCTTAGAATGGTACAGTCAACTCTTAGTAGTTTGGGGTATAACATGTAGAAACCTGGGTTGTAACTCTACCGTATTTTATGCAATAGTTCCTGATTGTAGGGTGTGTATGGCGGGCAAGGAATGCTGTTAAAGAATTTTGTTGAAGGAGAGAGAGAGGAAGGGGAGTATATGTTGTCTTTCACTCAAGTAATATTTTTTGTTATGGGCTGTACATTAGCTGTAATGTTTGGAAATATTTTACTGGTACTTATGTTTGTAATTGCCTGCCAGAACACTTGATTCCCTGAATAGACTACTCCAAAGAGAGCAACACAACTTTAGTCATGTTGATGTTTATTCTGGTGCCTTTAGAAGAGTTCTCTTTTACTCTGGTTACTAATGACCATTTCTTCATGTACCCCTGCTTTGTCTCTTGCTTTATTAATTTTTTACGGAGACTCATTGGTTTTATATATGGAATAGTTTAGCTTATATGGGGAATAGTATATTATTGAAGGTTAAATATATCTTCATAATTGAATATCTGCTTCAATTTATGAACTGTAGCTGTTTTCTATAGTGATTACCTGGCTTTAGAAATTATACTGTTAGCAAGAGACAGGGAGGTAGTTTTCCACTTTAAATTTCCAGGCAGTAAGAAATCGACAATAGTCAATCTTATTGTGTCAGAGAATTTGTTGTGTTGATTATTTATTAGCTATGTTTGTGATAACTATATCTAGGACTGTATTTTCCCAGTAATAGGCTTGGAATTGGTACTATCTCTCACAACCATTTTATATTTCTGACGGTTACTTTATAATGGTAATACAGTTCTGCCTTTAATTGATTGAGATGTAGGTTAACTGACCCCTCCTCCATATGTGCATACATAAACATTAGGGTTTATCATACTGACTTTGTTTTATTGCGTTGTTTGTTTCAGGTTCAGGAAGTGTATAAACCAGAGTATTATACTAAGTGCATTTATCTTATTGATGGATAATAGTAAAGTAAAACATGTAAATCATTAGTAAAGAGATAGTACAATAGTTAAAACTGATGTGGTAGAGAAAAATACTAGATCAGAGTGAAGACAGAATAGAATTTTTAGAAATGTTATGGCAGAGAAAAGTATTAGAATAGAGGGGATAAGAATTTGTGCAGCATAAAAGTATAGTAATGAAAGAGAAAGAAATTAGTGGTAGACACTAATTTTTGCAGCCAGTTAAGTAGTGCTGGTAGTTTACTCAGATAGAAATGTATCAAACTAGGTATGAAACTAGTTAACAACTGACCAAATGAAATGGTGTGTGGCTTGAAGCTATAAGAAAAATGATTTGATTGGTTGTGATGATGAACAGCAATGGGACAGATTAGATGGGGTATGATTTGAAGTTTTTAAGGAAATAATGCTGGGGTGGGGGAAAGTGCAATATATGGTACAAGAGGGAAATGAGTCTGCGTACAGTTTTTGTAATCTTTCTTACCATCCTCTGAAAATTCTTTGCATTCCATGGCTTGCAGGGAATGAAATGTTTCATGGAAAAGTCAGATTTTTTTTAATTGTCCAATGTTATGGAATATATAGTAATAACTTTAATAAGATGTCAGTTTTAGTTCTTTCTTGAGTTCATATGGCATTCTTCTGTTGTGGCTGCTTTTCATAGTTGTCTTATTTGCTCTGTAGCACAATTCTGTTGAATATATTGTGTGTAATTGCTTTAGCCTGAAGTTGGTTTTATAGATAGGTGTCACCCTTGTCTATGTGTGTGAAATACCCCAGTTGTTATATGGTAGTGGGTAGAGAATCAGGCTTGAACCTTGTACCTTGGGCCCAGGTGGCAAGAGCCTGAATTCCTTACCCACCACCATTTGTAAAACAAATTTCAGATTTTTGCCTCATATTTGTTCTGTTCTCTTCCTCATATTTTTGTCTTTACATAGTCAGTATTGCAGTGGTGCAGTGGTAGCATTGTTTCCTGACAGCTACAGGTCCTCTGGTTTGATTCTTGGCTGGGATGCCTTCTGTGTGGAGTCTGCTTGTCCTCTGTGTGTTTGTGTGTGTGTTTCTTCTGGGTGCTCTGGTGTCCTCCCATCTTACAAAGACACGGGTCTGGAGTGTTTCTCCCTGGGCCTCTGCTTTTGTTCCAAGTCAGACTTTCCTGGTTAACAAATGTGAAGTAAAAATGACAAGCATTTGAATTTCAGACTTCATATTCTTAAGAAAGTACATGGTAACACAAAACCTTTTATTGTAGCAATTTTCTAAATTTATAAGATGGATATTTGAAATTTGTCCCTATTTTTGGGACTGAATTCCCCCATTATTGACTTCGTACAGTTTTTTTGTGCTAAGGTTAAGAACTATGAGTAAGAACTGAATTCACTGAATATGTTTGGGGGCTCTATTCCCCCATTGTTGGCTTTGCTCAGGTGTTTTGTGCTAAGAGGTTGAGAGCTATGGTGAGAACTGAATTCACTAAATGGTAGCCATTTAAGTTTCAGTCTTCCTCTCTTTCACAAAACAGCTGATTTGGCATAGTGGTATGTTGCTCTGACTGCTTGGCATAGGGTCCTGGGTTCAAGACTTGGCAGTGAAATGTATGGTAGTAACGCAGTATTTTATTTTAGCAACTTTCCAAGATTATACAAGTAATGTTTAAAATGTGTCCCTGTTTTTTGGGTTTTTGCCCCCCACCAATATATTTTGGCTTTTTCCAGATTTCTTGTGCTGCAAAGTTCAGAGATACAGCTGAGTGCTGAGTAGATTTTACAAGGATCTGAGAGCTGCAGGGTAAGACAAGTTTAGTGCTGCTTATGCTAATTCTGCTTGCATTCTTAATAGCACAACCGGTCGTATACTTGCTTTTGATGCAGAAGGCTGTGGGTTCTACTCCCACAGTATGTAGATACAGTGCTTATACTGTACTGTGTTGTAAAGGGAGTGGATGTTACAGCCCCTTTTGGTGAAGATACCTAGTAACTATGAACCTGTTATCAGTTTTTCATCCATTCTCTATTGCAATATTACTAACTTATATTTTTTTAATGTAGCATAGGCAATTTATTCCTCAAGGGCAACAGGCACTTTATTTGTAGATGAAACAATAAACTATAAAGTTGTTTGCTAGCAGCAACCTCTTCATTAGTTACAGATCTCTTTAATGTGGAATTATTTAGCTTTCAGAGATTGTGCATGTTTACTGATACTGGTGGATTGTAGACGTTTGAGTAGACTTTTATGATGGAAATGTTCTGAATTGGGCAGTTTTGTCATTATTGGTGCATGCATTTTGTTTCATTGTTTACTGGGAAAATGTTCAAAACAATAAATTTAAAATGCCGTCTAACAACTGTACTGTATTGTACAAGTAATATAATTTAATACTATCAGGAAGGTGTATCAAAGAGCACGTGTATGTTTCGTGTGCAAGGGCCCTATGATTTGAAAACAGCCCAAAGTTAATCTTTATCTGCCACTGGCAAAATGTGTTTTCTTTGAATGTGGGTTTCAATGCTGTTTCAATGGATGTGAGTTTCAAGTTCAGAGAAGTTTTAATGCTAAGTCTATTTTCATTATGAGACTGCATTGCTTTGTTTAGCAGATATCTATTAGTGTTTGTGTTGCAAAATGCAAAATAAAACTTTCAAATGAAATCCAAATCATCGCAGAAGTAAAGCAGTATGCACATTACAGTGTTTATGGTAAATGGGGCAAATAACCAAGGAATGGGGCATTGGAATGGCTGCAGGACGGGGCTCTATTTGACCATGATTTTGTGAGGGGAGAAGGGCAGCAAACTCAAAGACAGCCCTGGCTGAACTATACCTCTCAACTCTCCAGATTTTTGCAGAATTAATAGATTTTTGCTTCTTATTTTTGGTTTGTTCCTCATAAAATTTATGGTTTTCTGGCAAATCATTTAGGAATGAAATCACTAAATAATGACAGACATTGAGTTTCAGATGTCATAACCTTCAGAAAAATGCATGCTAAAGCAAGACCTGTTATTCTATCAACTAAGTTTATACAAAAGCAAATTTTAGTACTGTTTGTATGTTCCCCCAATATATTTGGTCTTGTCCAGATTTCCTGCATTAAGAGGTTGAGAGGTACATGCAAATAAATTACTTTATAGAATTAGAAATATCCAAACCTTTCAAGTGTCCCCAATTTTGGCTCAAAATGTTGTTCTCCCCCTAATAATCCCTTTGCAAAATGGCAATTTTGGAAGAAAATGTGGCGGGGTTACAATTATAAATAACTGCAATGATCAGAGTTATAGATTACTTTTATTTCAGAAATGCATGTAGATTCTCTTATTTTGTCAGCTGCTGAAGTTAACGGTACTAATATTAAAAAGGTGTCCCTTCTTTGACAGGTTCCCAGCTGTATTGTGTGGCAATTTTATATTTTTGCATCACATTTTTGATCCGTTTTTCATAAAATTGTCATTTTCTGACAAATTAGTGGGAAATCATTAAAGACTGAAGTTAGAAAATAATGGTAGACATTTGAGTTTCAGATTTCTTACCTTTCAGAAAATTCATACTAATTAAAGACCTACTACTATTCCATTATCTTTCTAAATTTATAAGAGCAATATTTAAAAAGTGTCCTTATTTTTGGGCATTTGTCCCACTTCTACGTATGGGTTTGTCCAGATTTCTAGCTCTGAGGTTGAGAGGTATGAGTGTCAGAGCCATCACAGTCAGTCAGAGACATTTCAGATTGTGACATACTTGTTGCACCCTACTCCCCCATGTAGTGATTCTGGATGTGTTCAAGCAAGGCATGGAGCAGTTATGCAGTGTAAGTGTGTAGAGTATTCCCCCATCCAAGGTAGACACAAGTACAACAGTGGCTTTTCATCTGTCCTTGATTTTGCAGAATGTTCTGGTTTTCTGTCATATTTTTATAATGTTAATTTATGCATCTTATTATTAGGAAAATGCATGCTGTGGCAGTGCCTTGTTGCTCTGTGTTTAAGTAGCAATGCTTTAATGACCATCAGGTAAGCTTGTTGGAGATTGTAAGATGCAAGTAAGCTTTAATAAGCATACTGTTAAAGAATTACCAACATTGAAAGCCTTTTTGTTGTTGCCATGTAGAGAATATTTACATAACTAAATAATGTACAAGCCATAGGTATTGAAATGCATATATGACAATATTTGTAATAAAGGACAGGATTACAGTATTTTCAGAAGCTTATTACATTTGTTGGAGACTTGCAGTCATCTTTGCAGGCTTTACCCGTAAACTAAACAGAATGCCAATCTATCATGTGTGGTCCATAATCTGTGCAGTAATCCTTTAAGCAATTTATCTTGAGCTTGTTTCTTGTTTGCTGTTCATTTTTTACTTTGACCATGCCTTCCCTATGAAACAAGTAGATAGCTGTTGTCAGGCAGCAGGTCTCTTTTGGATAAGAAACATTTTTACAAGTGGAGGTATCATAGAGATTGCTACTTTCAGCATGTTACTTGGTACTTTTATAAAGCTGAATGTAAATTATAATTAGAACTGCAGTGCAAGGAGAAGTGGTTTGAGTTGAGTGCTGCTTGTTTTTTTTTATATACTTGATTTTGACTGGCATTCCAGTAATGTATTTAAAAAGTAATTTTTTTCATGCCTCACAATCATTTTGTTTCCATCTAGATATTAAATTAGCTGTCATGTTGCCAATGCATTGAAATATTTTTTTCTTCTACACTTCATTTTGTCTTAATTGGACTCTTGTAATGACGGTTTGGCACCCAAGGCAGCGTATTTAATTAAAGTTCCAGTTGTTGTAGTTTTGAGCATAGACCCACCCCTTTCTAGTTGGCCACACCTATGCCCATTGGCCCCACCCATTCAGCTGTCTCCTGCAGCCCCCCTTTGATTCGAAGTCATCAGCCACCACTGGCAATGAATGGCAGTCCTCTTCATCATATATCACTTACACAAACTACATGAGTGGACAGGGCAGAGTATCATTTGAACAGCTGAGTTGGGGCACAGTGAGTGACAGGTGACAGCAATGCAGTCATAGGGATGAGGTCCTAGGATGTGGATGCTGCAGGCACTCAAGTGGGTAGCAGGTTGTGGGAAAGTCAGGAATTACAATCCATAATTTCAGGGTGGAGCATTCATGTTGTCAGTGTCATGTAGGTATACTGTGCATTCCTGCAGTGTCAATGCTAGATGTATTCTACATAAGAAATGGCTTAGCATTTCAATGTAATGTCCAGGAGCATGTTCAGTACCTACAGACCTGGGAATGGCCATATCTAGGCATGGTGCGCTGATGGCCAACAGGAGTTACAGACGCTATGGATCGGTATGACCCAGAGTGGCTAGTCTGTTGAGATGTCCCGTCAGTGGCTCCAGATGAGCATCATTGGCCATGACCATGATATTGGTCTTGCACATGAGTGGTGACTGTCCTTGCAAGGGGTAACAGCAGCAATGTGTGTGCCAGCTGTACATGTAAGGCCTGTGAAAATCCAGCAAACATGTCATAGTTTGTATGGCCTTCAACAGTACAGTGGGGACATCTGCCATGTGTTATGGTTGTATCAATAGATGCCATGTTGGCTACCAGTGATATGACCAAGCATGTTTGCACAAAATCCCTTTATGCTATGTCACTTTCTATGTGTTGTAGGTCATTCTGTAGTTTATGTAGCTATTGTATGACAACATGTAGGCCAGACAGCAAAATCAGCATCTCTTAACATGGTGAGTGTCATGGCTGCCTTGGTGTGACCAAGCTTATAGCTGCCATTTTGTAACTTCCAGATTACTGTAAAGGAGATTGAGAAAGATGGTAATGTACAACCTAAATCATTCTTAAGAGTTTGTGAACTGCTTGATTCACAAAGTATGGTTTCAGAACCAGTAATATTATTAGCATCACTTTCTCAAGGGTCATTGCTAACCTCTTTATGTTAAAGAATCAGTTTTTCTACTGTGTTTTAGTCCTTCTTGAACTCCTGAAATGTAATGTCACATTACATGGTATATTTTCATTATCTGTACGCAGATTGTGGTCTTTTTTCTACAGCCCTTGAGTGGTTTGCTGCTTTCCTATCTGGGCACATCCAAGTGGTACTTTCTGGGACAAATTCTTCACCAGGCTTTGTTCTGAATTCTTTCAATTTGAGGACTCAATTTTGGGCCCCTTGTTACTTATTTGTACCTGCCCCTTCCTAGTAATGCCATTTGAAGGAGAGTTTTCAGGTTACATGCTTACGGAAATCATATTTAGCTTTATATCTCCTACCCACTTGTGTATATGGACTCTCTTGTTTAAGATCTGAATGGCTGAAAACCATTCTCATTGGAATGAGGAACAGACAACTGAAGTTCAACCATATCAATGCTGAAGCAGTGTCCATATATGCAACTTTATTCTTTTCCACTCTTAATAAGCTTGTTTCCATTTCTTTAGGAGAATGATAGGTTCATAATATTATAATATTATAATCCTCAATGACTGATTAACACAGTCAAATGATGGCTCTTGCAGATCCATTCATTTTCATCTAAGGTATACCTGAATAAATAATCTGTAACCACCTTCTTACCTACCGGCAATAGTTTTATATCCTACCCATTCTGTAGTTAGATAATTGTGACACCCTTGAATTTCTGACTTCCTAGTACTTGCTTTGGCCATTCTCATCTTGACAAAATTATAGGCAGATAACTGATGTACTCCATTTTACGATCATGGTATGCATATGCTCTAGTGTCTGCACTCACTTCTTAAGGTATCCTGCATGAAAATCAAGGTTTTAAAATGCATAGGTCAATCAACATAAAGTATGTTCTAGCTGTCTTAAAGAATTGTTGATTTTCTTTAAGCAACCTTGACTGCCCCATTCAACTATCAAGTGCTGCTGGTGAATGTAATTAGAAATGGATGGTGTCTATACTTTCTCATATCAGGCTACTTTGCTGGGTAAGTCATTACCTCATAAGCTATGGAAGAGCTCTACTGTCAATAACTTTAAGAGGTCCAGGAAGACCCAGTTATTACAGACAATGAACCCTATTTCAGAATTTCAGATCCACAGATGACTTCATTTTTCTACCATTTTATTACATTTATGAATGGGTTCATGCTTATCTATTCCATGGGTCGCTGAGCAGTTAAGTTATAAACACATAAATAAATCTAATTTAACCTTATTTCCTATCACATCATTGTAGTCTATAGAAGTAAATACCCCACCACATTCATACCCTAAACGCTATACCATGCCCACTCATCCTATAGCAAATAAACCCTTCTGCATCAGTCCACTTCCTTAATGTGGCAGAGCATCAGGAAACCTCAGCCTGTACTGACAGCTCATTCCTTAATCTGTTCACCCATCCATAAAAATGACTGACAAATCCATCAGCATGTCATAATTTCCAGTCTCTTCAAATATTTTATCCCACCACCCAGTTTATTTTCTTCCTTTAATCCTTACCATTTCCCAAGGGGGTGAAGAATTCTACCTTTATTTCCTACACCCTCCACACACAAACACATCACTAGTGTCCTGATATATGCTAAATTTGCATTCTGTCTAAAAAAATAAATAAATTGCAATCTATGTAGCATACATATGGGTGATCAAATGCAACTACAAATCATTTTCCTTTGATCCAGAATTTATTGTGTTCTATAGAGTACAACAATGGCATCTGATGATCAAGAATAAAGGACTAATTAATGTGACTGACAGTGGTACCAAAATAGTATGCTAATTCAGGTATCTCTCAAGTCACTTTAACTCAAACATCTCTGCAAAGGCATTTATCCATTTACTAGCTTTAATCATAGCCTGGATTATTGAAAAAAAAAACTTGATATGCTTTTAAAAGGAAACATTTTACAAAAGAGTATAAGGCAAATAATAACAACAACAACAATGATAATAATAATAATAATAATAAGCATATGTATTATTGCATGTTTATTCCTTCCATCTAAAAAATATATTTTATTGATTATATTTTATTGTTGTTGCACAGATGGTGTGCTGTAAACAGGGACTAACAAAGTATTGTCCTCAGCCAGTATTCATTTTAAGAAGATATATGCTTAAAATGTTACTTTTTTGAATAAACACTCAAAAGCTATCCTGGTAGAAATGGTTCATGTAGGGAAGTTAGGTAAGATCCTAATCCATACATTTATCACACAAATTCTTTTTCAATGGTTGTCCAATATTTTCAACAGTTTGGTCTAGTCAGGCAAAAAGTATAAAAAGCAAAATAATGTTTAATCATATAAAAATGTTACCACACAGGCTCTTACTGTTTACATTAGATGAAATGCAAGATCTTACAATAGACTTCTTTTACAAGGTTCTTTTTCCTGTCAATATTGTACACAACTGTAGTGAAAAAAAATCAATAAGCAGAAAACAGTTGGATTTTGTACTCACAATGACTTGCCTATTGGGTACAATCGAAACTGTCCTACATCTCAGAACCTATTCAGAATAGCAGTTATACAAGTAAATCCCTTAAATAATGATGCACTCTTGTGCCCATGCGTTTATGTAAGAGCAAAAAGATCGCACTCATAATAAAACGTTACCTGTGTTATTCACCTGTGCAATTTAAAAGGTAAGATAATAAAACTGACCAGAGCAAGCAATTAGTCAGCTTATTAATGATCTATGCATAATACTTGTTTGATTTACAGATTAACTATGTCATCATCAGAGTGGCTATATCTAGAAAAATAAATAATGTGTAGATTTAACTTATATATCTTCAAAACAGATATAGTCTTTGATGTGATAAAGTTTTCCATTTCACTGTCTATGAAACGGGCGTGGACAAATAATGATCAGTCAGGTGAGTAGCAATTATTCTTCCTTTTAGAAATATGCTTTGAATCACAATTCTATTACAAGCACAGCATCAAGCAGTTTACACAGGGAAATTAGGTAATGTCCTGGCCAACACCATTCTCTCAAAACTTCCTTTTCGATGGTCCTCCAATATTTTCAAAAACTTTGGTATTGTCAGTCAAAGGAACATGAGAAGTGAAATAATGTTTAATCATGTAAGAAATGTCACCATATAGGTTGTCTTTGCTTGCATTGTTTAGATCAATTCCAAGTTCTTATAATAGACTTTGGTTAGCAGATTCTTTTTCTGTCAATATAAGTGAAAAAAGCAATACACAACAAACAGATGATTCTGTATACAAAATGATATCACTTGCAGAAACAATAGAAACTGTCCTACATCTCTGGACACATACAGAATGCAAGTTATAGCAAATATTATAGCAAACATTACTGCCAATTTCTTAAAACCACTCCCTACAACAAACATCCCTGGGCAATCTACCCCCTCACAACATACACAATCTCAGTCTCCACTCCCCACTACAAACATACTTGGTCAAACCACTCACTCTAAGCATAACCAGTCTCAACCCCCAAACATACATTCACACTCAGCCACAACCAACTTCTTCCCCAAATTCACATTCGCTACTGTCCCTACAACAACTGTAAAAAACTGCTTCTAAAACTAAAACCCAGCTCCAATGCTGCAGACGGCTTACCCACAGAGTATCTAAAAATTGCTGCTGAAGCTATTCCTTACCCCGTTAGCAGCATCGTTAATAGATCCATCCAAGAATCCTCTGATCCCAACCTTTAAAAAAAAGATTTTATACTTCCTTTACACCAAGGGGACACCTCAATTGATATTTCTAACATCCGTCCAATAGCTATTCTGTATTCCTTGAAACGTGTATACACATGCAACTGCTACACCTCCTTCTTAACAATCAAATCCTTTCTGAAACCCAACATGGCTTTAGACCAGGCCACAGAACTTCTACTGCCCTAATATCCTTTATGGACCTAGACAATAAAGCTCAAGACTCCAGAAAAATTGTCTCCACTCTGTTCCTAGACTTATCTAAGGCCTTTGATAGCATCTCTCTCTCTACTTCTTTCCCAACTTTCTAACACAGAACTATCTACTCTATCCCTCAAATGCTTTAAAAGCTACTTAGCCAACAGACAACATGTAGTAAAATGGAATCATTCCATTTCCCTATATATCCAAACCCCCACTGGTGTCACACAAGGCTCCATATTAGGACCTCTACTGTCTAATATCTTTATCAACAACCTTCACTCCTCATTTCACCATGGGTCTCTTGCTCATTATGCAGATAATGCCACTATTATCTGCTCTGCTGAAAACTCAACACAACTACGTCATATCATTCAAGCAGCATATACTGCCATAGAGAAATGTCTCCACAACAGACACTTGTCTCTAAATCTCAATAAAACCAAACTAATAATATTCACTCCCCAGAAAAACAGTCCCATCAACAAATCTCAATTTAGCATACTCTTCTTGAACCAGACAAAAATAGAAGTAGTCTCACATGCAAAACTGCTGGGGGTCATAATTGATGAAAACTTAAAATCTGACCTACACTTACAAAATATCATCAGCAAAACTCACAAAAAAACTATGCCTTCTTTACCACCATAATCTATTCCTTTCTTTCCATACTAAACAAGTACTTGCTTCCACCTACCTTCTACCATCACTTGTTTATTGTGCCCCACTGCTAAGCAACCTCCAATTCTCACTCAAATCTAAATTAGAAATATTTTGTAACAAAATAGACAAATTTGCAACAAACACTCATTGTTTCACACACAACTGCACACCCTGAAAAATCCTAAGCTGACTTGAACTTTTCCACTACCTCACCTATCTCTAACTAACTATTACACACAAAAATAATTACTAAACCTCAAGATTGTCTTGCCCTAAATACCTTATTCTCCCAATACAATCCAAATAGGTCTTTAAGATCAGAAAACCTGCACCTACTGCACGCTCATAAACCCAAGATACCTGCTGGCCAACTACTATATTCCTGGGCAAAAGCTAAAACCTGGAACAGTCTCTCCCTAACTAGTTGCACCACCCGAAGGACTGTTGCCATCAAAACACCTCTTCATAATTACCTCCACTCTACATGGATCTGTAACTGTACTCAGTCTCCTCCTCCTATAACCTAGTCTTCTCACTTCCCTTCTAATGTTCACCTTGTATTCACTTCTCATATACTACCACACTCTACACTCACATTCCCTCCACTAGCTGCCTTCTCACTAATTCCACATCTCCAATACTCTTTGTCTCACCACTGCATACCTTTTCTATTACCTTGGCTATTCCTCTTATACCTTCTGGCTACTTTTCAATTTAACTTACTTATATCTACTATCACTATAACATAACTGCTAGCCACTTTGATATATGTTAGCTACTCTGCCAAGTCAGCAGTCATATGTTTAACAATCATCTTATACATTGCACCTTTTCTACTTGTCAACTATACCTCAAGTGTGTTGTATCAAATTTATCATGAGTGCTCTCAATATCTAAACCTGCTACATTGAACTTAAATTTTTCTTGTACTGTTTATATTGTAATTATGTTTGTTGTGAAGCTCTTCCAAATGTATCATGTGTGCTCTTTATATCTAAACCTGCTACACTGGAATTAATTCTTCCCTGTACTGTTTATATTGTAATTATGTTTGTTTGTTGTGCAGCTCTTCCAGATTTATCCTGTGTGCTCTCTATTATGTAAATGTGATACTTTGAAATTGATCTATCCTTGCACTGTTTATATTCTAATTATGTTCCTTGTGGAGCTGAAGTGTTTGACTTAAAACAAGAAAATGTGGCTTTGAAGCAAAGCAATTTTAAATTATCTGAGAAATCATCCAATCTTCAGGACAAGTTGCTATAATCTAAAACACATTCTTGCAAATGCTACTTGTGGTTTGCAGGGATTCCTGAACTGTTATATAAAGACAATGTTTCTAAAAATAATTGAAGTTTTAATAATTTTGGTAGAAATTATTCAAGACATTTTTTCTGAATTATCTAATAACAGATTTGGCCCATTATGTGGGCCCACCAAAACCTGGGAGAATCAGCCTAATTATTGCCAGATTTTCTTTGTTGCCAGAAAGAAATAAAGTTTTTGCAGTAGCCTCAAGACTTAGAAATACAGTTTATCATCAGCCCTAAGAAACTATCTGTCATGACCTTTCACCAGAACTTATTACCAAAAGAAGAGCTTTTAATTGTATTAGGCACTGACTATGACAAAGGGGAGCGAAATTAAAATGTATATATCCAGCAACACATCAAAGCAATTATAATCAATTAACTTTGGATTTTAATTTGGTTTGAAAACCCAGAAAGAGCTGTATATAATCAACCATCCTTAAAAAATGGCAACACAAGCACAGGAAAAGCCGAATTTTAGTAACATGGACAATTATTTTTTGGGGGTTATAGAACCAGGTAAAAGTGCAAGAGAATACTAAATCTTTTATTTAACATAATCTATTAAGGCTACAGTATATATCAATATAAATGATGTAAATGAAACCATTTATTGAAATTCTTGTCTGAAATGTGTATTTACGTGAGATTATTTTATCGACTGAAAAACACTATATCATCTTTAATATGAAATCATATGCACTATTTTCTATCAACTCAAACAATTACAAATGTGCAGGTATGGCAATTATGTTTCAGTCATCTGAAGTTAGGGTCATAGATCAAAATATGGATCTACAGTGTAGAATATAACTATTGAAGGTACAGGTTTCAAGTTGGGAAGTTATTTTTAATTACAGAATCAGCTTATATACTCCTTAATCAATGCAAAGCTTTCCTAAAGAATAAAAGAAGTGCTTTGATTTATCATGATTCTCAAAATATTATTGTTATAGGGGATTTTACTACTCAAAATATTATTCTTATGGGGATTTTTTTATTCCACTTATTTTATAAAATACAACATGGTGGTAATGCATTATAAATTGTAACATTCTTAGAATTTTTTCAAGTGAGAGATTTGTGGTTACTGAAGAACACTATTTATACATATCCTGATTTGAAATATAAGAAATTGGACAGAGTTTATTATATTTTCTTGTTTAGTTCATTTTTCTTTAGCAGAAATAAATAAATAATAAACAAAGATGATTCTTTAAATATTACAAAATCATTTACCCTTATTGTTTTAAATAAAGCTGAAGGAAAATAGTACTTTTGGTCAAATCTTGACTTTAACCTCGAGTAGTGGTTCTGTTCAAGGAAGATACAAAATCAATAAAGGAAAATTGGGTCAATAACTAAGGTTCATTTGATTCATTTCCAGTATTGTGGGCATTATTTAAGGTAAACGTTTTTGGATTGTTCAATTTTCTAAAAAAAAAAAAAAAGATGAAAGAAAATGCAAAAGCAGGCTACAAGTAATTATTAGGTCAGTTACAGATCACTGAATGCCTCATGCAATTCAATTATGAAAAAGAAAATCTCAAAAAGACAAAGAAATTTTATATAAAATACAAGCACTATCAGTGACATGTTCAAAAGATATAAATGAACAATATAAAAATATATCTACAAGGTTGAAGTAGTTGTTTTTCTTATTTATCCACTGTTGAATAACAGTCCTTATATAGTCATAGTAAACAGACTTCAACAAGAACTGTTTCAAAAACTAATGCTATAATTAAAGCTTTTACTGGCTACTTTACTAGCCGCGGTGGTACGGCAGTAGCGTTGTTACCTCACAACAAGAGGTTCTCCCATTCAATTCTCGGCATGGCTTGGGAGTGCCTTCTGTGTGGAGCCTGCATGTCCTCCCCATGGTTGGGTAGCGTTCGAAAGACATGTGTGTGTAAATGGGCATGCCTTCGTTAAAGGTTGGGCATCAAGCTGGCACCTCAGCATTTCGTAAAAATCTACTGTCAATCATTAGCAGACTGGAGTTCCGCTGTGGTGACCCTTTACCAGGAAAAAGCCGAAAGACAAACAACAACTGGATACTTTACTAATTCATATAAAACATCATCTTCCCATCATGCAATTCCATACTTTTTAATAAAGAACAGACTTTTTGTTGTACAGTTTTATAAATTTAATTTAATTTTACAATAGATGAAATTAGGATAGTAGTTAAGAAAACACATATTCAAAATCCAAGGGTCCTGATGGTATCCCACCTGAATTTTATAAAGTTCCAAGACTTAATAATTCCTTATTTTTCGAAAACTATACAACTATGTAATAGCGTATCCCTCTTTAGTAATATAATACATTTATCTAGCAAAAGTAATGTTTAAAAAAACAAAAGATTTAAATTTAATAAAAATATAGGGCTTTAGCATTATTAAATTCTAATTATATGTTCCTTGCTAAAATAGTTAATGATCACAGTTTAGTAAATCTCTGAGACTTAGTTCATCCAAATCAATTTGGTTTTCTGCCAGGGAAAGAATAAGATCTTAGCTTTACAAATCCTACAAGTCATTCAGCTATACATCTATAATTGAAAAGGAAAATTTGATCATGCTAAATCAGTATTTTGCTTAATAGATGCGTATAAGGCTTTTGAAGCTGTGAAGAAAAAATATCTAATACAAATATGTAGATTAATGAACATACCTGCTAAAGTTTATAATATTATACATGGTTTATTTGAAAGACTTGCAAAAATACGAAATAACCAGTAAGTGCACCAACAGCTGTAAAATAAACATCCACTGAAGCTTAAAAGAATCCAAAGTTTAATACGGACACATAAACGAACAAATCCTAGGTAGTAAGCGCTTTCACGTTATTACACCGCTTCATCAGACTTCAAAAACCCAGCATGATAGCTTCCCTTTTATACATCATTATTAATCACAGCTAGTGTCAATTAAATAATCATCTGAGCACTTAAATTGTTTAAAACTAATCTAGTGTAAAGAACACCCATTCTTGAAGAAATAAGACCATGCATAAAAATTATTATTGTATTATTGTATGGTGAAAAAGTGGCCAGTTTATAGTCATTCACAAAGTTGGTTAAGACATACCTCTGGAGTATTTGAATGGATGTTTTCAAAATTAGTGCCAAACTGGGCAGGGGACTTTTCATTGTAGAACCCAGTTAGTTAGTTACAATTTTACCTTGAGAGACGGTACCAATAACTTTTACAACTTGGGGACTTTTTCGATAGCCTAACTGTGCTATCCAGAGGACAATGAAGGGGTTTATAATGTTTTTGTAGCTTTTCAATATTAGTTGCATGGGCTATGCTTTTACAAGCTTTGGCTAGTTCAAGATAAGCAGAGTGGTCAGAGCAAGCAATATCCACAGCCACTGCAGTCCTTGCAAAGATATTTATTAGATTCAGAAAACAGGACCAACTCTTCACAAAATCAAATGCAGTGGGGTCTAGATTAGATAGCTTAAGCTGTCTATGCCTGCTATAAATGCCTGGTCCATACAGGAGAGTCACAATGGCTGTCTTCTAGGCATCAGACACTTATCCTGTGGAAAGGCTGATGTTGAATAGTTTAAGCAGAGGCTCTGATAGTGCCTACTTTGCACTGTTGAAAATGCAGCCTGTTATGTCAGGAGGATTATTCATAGCCTTTGACAAAGATTCTAAGACTTGATCCCAAGGTGATTACAGGTACAAATTACATTTTCAGGGATAGTGGAGGCAAAAATTTGGGTAGGTGGGATAAAGTTAACTCTACATTTGTCTACTAATTTATTGGCTACATCTGCTGGATTGGAATGTGTGACATTATTTGGACGAGTTCACTGCAATGCTGGACGTTTTTCCTTAAATTCCTGGCATACTAGAAGAAAACTTTGTAGTTTCTTTCAGTATCTTTAGTGACCTTGAGTTCATAGTCATTTTAAACTCCTTCTTAGCATAATGTGTTATGAACACTTGAGAAATGAGAACATATATGAACAAATAGATATGATACAGTATAATGAGGCACAAAAAAAGTAAGAATATATTATTGACAAAGGCTATAGATTACATTATTTTTCTTATAAGGATGTAAAAGACAAATTCAATATTAATACTCCCAGAATGCCATGTTTTTATTGCATCCCAAAAATACATAAAAAAGTCTTTCCACCACCAGGACGTCCTATAGTGTCAGCGACAAATGGGTATTTGGAAAATATTTCAAAGTTTTTACATCTGTATCTGATGCCTATTGTTAGTAAATTACCATCCTATATTAAGGATGTCTTTGACTTTATTACAAAGATAAAAGATATATATTGGAAGGCAGATATGTATTTTGTGGTAATAGATGTAGTGAGCCTTTATACGAACATAAGGCATGAAGATGGAAAGATGGCTATCAAGTACTTTATGGGTAATGAAAATGCGGTGGATTATGTATTGGAATTGTTTGACATATGTTTAACCAATAATATGTTTGAATTCAATGGTTCCATGTACAAACAGAAGCAGGGCACTGCTATGGGGGCAGCCTTTGCCCCGAGCTATGCAAATGTATTTATGGGATTTTTTGAACACAAACACATATACAGTAATGCCTTTTTTAAGAAATATGTACATGCATACTATCGTTACATTGACGATTTAGTGTTTATATGTGAAGGGGGACAACTAGAACTTGATAATTTTTTAACTGAAATACAGGATAATGTAATGAATATCAAGTTTGATGGACTACAAAAGGGCCATAAAGTGCAATATTTGGACATTTCAATAATAGGAAAAAAAGGGCAAAAATTAGAATATCAAATACATAGGAAATTTCAAGGTAGTGGCTCCGTATTACACGGTAGCAGCCATCATCCCCTGCATATTATGAAAGCAATTCCTTATACAGAGTTGAACAGGGTAAATAGATTGTGCAGTAATTTTAATACCAAAGAAAAGGAACTTATGTTAAGTTGCAATAAATTTATAGAAAGGGGTTATGATCTACATAACATAAAGCAGAGCTTGGATAAAGTTAAAAAATGTGGAAAGTATTATGTTGAGGGGTTGTGGAACACATCACAAGACAGTAAAGAGAATGTATATTTTGTTTCCACATATTCTATAGCCTCAAATAGTGTTAAACAGTATGTTTTAAATAGTTGGAAGTTATTACAAAAGGAAGTAGATTGTCTAACAAATAAGAACATAGTTTTTTCTTATAGGAGGGGAAGAAATATACAAGATTTTTTGATACATAGTAGGTTTAAAATGGCATTATTGCCAATGTTGTCACAAGTTATGGAATATGGAACAAAGAGATGTGGGAAATGTACTATTTGCAAGTTTATTGTAAAACAATTTTATCAGATTAATAATATTGCATTTGAAATCAAGGGAAATTATAATTGTAATTCTATGGCGGTAATATATGGAATTGAGTGTAGTTGTAAAAAGTTTTATGTGGGTGAGACCAAAAGAACATTGACCTGTAGGATAAAGGAACATGTGAGGGATATTTTGAAAAATAAGGAAACCAGCCCCTTGGCAGGGCATTTCCAAAAGTATCATGGGGGCAAGGTGGAGAATTTTAAAGTTTCAGTGTTAGATAGCATTGAGAATATAAAGTATTTAAATGATAAATCTATAAAACAAATACTTAGGAAAAAGGAATTATATTTTATATTAAAATTTAATACGCTCAAACCTATTGGTTTGAATAGCGACTGTTCATGGAAAAGTTTGCTGTAATTAGTGTTGGTTAAAAATACAGCATTTTATGCATTTTACTTGTTCTACCTTTTTAAAAAAATGTATCAAAGGGTTGATTGAATAATTGGAAATAATTAATGTGTGATAGTAGATGTTTAAAAGGGAGGCTAATTGTTTAGTTTAGTGAACTATCTACTCTGAAAAGGCTATTTGCCGAGGCGCTAGAGAAGAGAACAGCAGTGTGTTTTTTGTGTTACTGGATGTAACTACAACCTTTGGATTAAAGCTTTCTATAAAATTGCAACGGAGTCTTCCTTTGTGTGGTATAATAACAGTGTTCGAGACTTTTTGTGGTTTTTGGAATTATGACCAGTGACTCCTTTGCAGCATTACCACGAATGTTCAGAGAAACGGTAATGGATAATACACAGAAATCAATTGAAAGTTTTTTTACTGTTTCAAATACTGCCAGTAATTCCATAAATACGGGTGCAGTACAAGGCAGAGAAGATGTACAAAATGGGGAGACAGTGTCTGGACTGTATAATAAATGGCAGCAAGATCGGAAGCTGTGGCAACAGAACCCATTTGCACGGGTGGGTAAGAAAAAAGAAACTGTGTTGGCTCCGGAGGTCCGGGACTCTTATATACAAATTGAAAAATTGTTATTCAAAGAAACTTCAGTGTTTCTAAATTTACAAAGTTTGCAGCGGTATGAAGAACTAGATATTACCCCAAGGGGTTTACGTAGTATAAAAAATCCGTCTACACCCTTTGATGTTACCAATCCGGAAGATAAGCAGTTCTGTGATAGATGGATAGCGGCAGCTCACAGATGCAGCACAGAATGGGTTAGAATTTTGATAGACAGAGACACACTAAAGAAGCAGAAATTAAGAGAAGAAATTAGAACACTGTGTATTAATATTTCTAACAAAATTAAGCAAGAAGAGTTACAACAGTTTTTGATGAAAACTAATGAACAGCTAAATGAGTATGAAATGGAACTGATTGATCGTAAGAAAAGTAAATTACACAGAGACCTACGTGATTACGAGAACAAGAGAGCGTTTTTGTTATCAGCCAATCAGAAGACCCGACGGCAGCGCGTGCATTTTGAACAGAAGGAGATGCAAAGGGAAGGAGAAGGATATGCTTCTGTGGAGAGCGGGTTGTCGCAAACGGAAGCAGAAATGGACAACGAAGAGTATCCAGTACTCCCCAAACCTGGAAATCAGAAGGGAATGAATACGTTTCAAGAGAATCGTTTCAATCGGAAACGGAGCTGGAATGGACAGGGTTATAATGGGGGAGGGCAGGGGAAACAGCGATCGAATTATAACAGCAATAACAGCAAAAAAAGGAGATGGGATGGACAATGGGACTAAAACTGTTTGTGAGTATGATAATAATGAATATGTAGTAAATTTATCTGGATGTGATTTGTCAGAGTGTGCATTAAATGTCTTAAACAAAGGCCTGAAATTTGTACCCACGGTTTTCCCTAGGGTACATATGTTAAAAGCAGACATATTTCATTTTACTCGCAAACTGCATTTAATGGAGATGTTCCATTGGTCAAACAAGGATCTACCAGTAGAAATTAATCAAAAAATTAATAATATAACTGCATTAGTCAATAGTGAGGAAGAGTTTTTTTCGTGTAATTCGGAAATTGATACAGATGAATACAGGCAATTGGATACGAGTTTAATTCCTATAGCTAGTACCTATATGCCACCTCAAAGTAATGAATGTATCAGATATTTTCAGAAATCGTTAACACATAATATAGAAATGGAATGTGATAGATTTAAATGTAGGGATAAAAAGGCATGTATGTATAATCTTACTAAAATGGAATGGGAATGTTTGAATGATTTAAGTAGAGATGACAAGATAATATTTAAACCTTCGGACAAAGGAGGGAAATTGGTTATATTAAATGTCAAACAGTATTTAGAAATGTGTTATGAACACTTGAGAAATGAGAACATATATGAACAAATAGATATGATACAGTATAATGAGGCACAAAAAAAGTATGAATATATTATTGACAAAGGCTATAGATTACATTATTTTTCTTATAAGGATGTAAAAGACAAATTCAATATTAATACTCCCAGAATGCCATGTTTTTATTGCATCCCAAAAATACATAAAAAAGTCTTTCCACCACCAGGACGTCCTATAGTGTCAGCGACAAATGGGTATTTGGAAAATATTTCAAAGTTTTTACATCTGTATCTGATGCCTATTGTTAGTAAATTACCATCCTATATTAAGGATGTCTTTGACTTTATTACAAAGATAAAAGATATATATTGGAAGGCAGATATGTATTTTGTGGTAATAGATGTAGTGAGCCTTTATCTGAACATAAGGCATGAAGATGGAAAGATGGCTATCAAGTACTTTATGGGTAATGAAAATGCGGTGGATTATGTATTGGAATTGTTTGACATATGTTTAACCAATAATATGTTTGAATTCAATGGTTCCATGTACAAACAGAAGCAGGGCACTGCTATGGGGGCAGCCTTTGCCCCGAGCTATGCAAATGTATTTATGGGATTTTTTGAACACAAACACATATACAGTAATGCCTTTTTTAAGAAATATGTACATGCATACTATCGTTACATTGACGATTTAGTGTTTATATGTGAAGGGGGACAACTAGAACTTGATAATTTTTTAACTGAAATACAGGATAATGTAATGAATATCAAGTTTGATGGACTACAAAAGGTCCAAAAAGTGCAATATTTGGCCATTTCAATAATAGGAAAAAAAGGGCAAAAATTAGAATATCAAATACATAGGAAATTTCAAGGTAGTGGCTCCATATTACACGGTAGCAGCCATCATCCCCTGCATATTATGAAAGCAATTCCTTATACAGAGTTGAACAGGGTAAATAGATTGTGCAGTAATTTTAATACCAAAGAAAAGGAACTTATGTTAAGTTGCAATAAATTTATAGAAAGGGGTTATGATCTACATAACATAAAGTAGAGCTTGGATAAAGTTAAAAAATGTGGAAAGTATTATGTTGAGGGGTTGTGGAACACATCACAAGACAGTAAAGAGAATGTATATTTTGTTTCCACATATTCTATAGCCTCAAATAGTGTTAAACAGTATGTTTTAAATAGTTGGAAGTTATTACAAAAGGAAGTAGATTGTCTAACAAATAAGAACATAGTTTTTTCTTATAGGAGGGGAAGAAATATACAAGATTTTTTGATACATAGTAGGTTTAAAATGGCATGTTTGCCAATGTTGTCACAAGTTATGGAATATGGAACAAAGAGATGTGGGAAATGTACTATTTGCAAGTTTATTGTAAAACAATTTTATCAGATTAATAATATTGCATTTGAAATCAAGGGAAATTATAATTGTAATTCTATGGCGGTAATATATGGAATTGAGTGTAGTTGTAAAAGTTTTATGTGGGTGAGACCAAAAGAACATTGACCTGTAGGATAAAGGAACATGTGAGGGATATTTTGAAAAATAAGGAAACCAGCCCCTTGGCAGGGCATTTCCAAAAGTATCATGGGGGCAAGGTGGAGAATTTGAAAGTTTCAGTGTTAGATAGCATTGAGAATATAAAGTATTTAAATGATAAATCTATAAAACAAATACTTAGGAAAAAGGAATTATATTTTATATTAAAATTTAATACGCTCAAACCTATTGGTTTGAATAGCGACTGTTCATGGAAAAGTTTGCTGTAATTAGTGTTGGTTAAAAATACAGCATTTTATGCATTTTACTTGTTCTACCTTTTTAAAAAAATGTATCAAAGGGTTGATTGAATAATTGGAAATAATTAATGTGTGATAGTAGATGTTTAAAAGGGAGGCTAATTGTTTAGTTTAGTGAACTATCTACTCTGAAAAGGCTATTTGCCGAGGCGCTAGAGAAGAGAACAGCAGTGTGTTTTTTGTGTTACTGGATGTAACTACAACCTTTGGATTAAAGCTTTCTATAAAATTGCAACGGAGTCTTCCTTTGTGTGGTATAATTAACTCTACATTTGTCTACTAATTTATTGGCTACATCTGCTGGATTGGAATGTGTGACATTATTTGGACGAGTTCACTGCAATGCTGGACATTTTTCCTTAAATTCCTGGCATACTAGAAGAAAACTTTGTAGTTTCTTTCAGTATCTTTAGTGACCTTGAGTTCATAGTCATTTTAAACTCCTTCTTAGCATTATTCAGTGTGCTCTTGAGGTAGGGGGGATGGAGATTTGTAATAGCATGTCATTATTTTACTTTTCTGTTATACAATTTACTAATATGAGAGTTACATAAGAGAGGTTGATTCCTAAATTTACTATCCAGGGGGATGAGCTTCTCTATGCAGCTATTTAACTGCTGGCTATTTAAATAGCTAGACGTGTCACTGAATTATGCTACAGCCAGGTTGAGTTGGAGATGATGGAGTGCTGTCCAGTTACATTTATTGAGGATATCTAGGAATGGTTCATTGGAAAAGTTTTTGGTATTTCGTATGACTTTGTAAACTATAGTTGTGGGTGGGTTCAGTTGATGACAGATTAAGTAGGTAGGTCTATGATCACCTAAATTATCTGAAAGGCATCTGGAGAGATAGTTGTGGGTTGTAGTGCTACTGTTAATAAGTGACCAGTCTAAGATTCCCTTTTGCTATGTTTATCTATTTGAGTGGGAAACTGGATTGCTTGGGAGAAAACATATAGATTTATGAAGGTGGAGGGGTTATCACCAGTGCAAGTCACCTGTGATGGTTTTGTGGGTGTGAGTTGAGTCTGTCCGGGCTATGAGTTCCTCAGTGGCAGTGGGAGTATTGCTGGGAGGTATGTAAGTGTCTATTATGGTAATATTTTTCTTTGGGTTGATTCTGAGCCTTGTTACTAGGACTTTAAAGTTATTATCATAAGGGTATTTGATGGGTAGGTAGTCTATGCTTAGGTTATCTTTGTATAAGACTGCAACCCCGCCTCCTTACTTCCTGATCCTTTCTAACCTGTGTACACAATAACCTTGTGGGCAAATGTCTGTGTCACTTATATGGGGTTTTAGCCACGTGTCTGCTGCTATAAGAATGTGTGGTGAGTATTGTGCAATGACTGCATGAAAGTCTGTGATTTTGTTAACTAGGCTTCTAAGGTTCATGTTAAAAATGAGCAGGTCTGAAGTTTTAATGTGAGGAGAGGATGGGATGGTAGGCATGGTGGTATGTTGTGGAGTATGTGGCCTGGGATTGGGGTGTATAGGTTTTATATGTCTAAATTTGTCTGCATGAATAATGTTGTATTATTGATATTAGTGATGTCCTTTGAATTATATTTGAAGGTTAAATATAATGCTTGAACTATACACTCAGCTCTTGTTATAAGAATTCTTTTTTTTATTAGTCACAAGAAGCCAGATTTATATTTGGGATGCTTGAAAAAAACAGGTTCATATTCATAGTCCCAAGGATTGTAGTTGCTTTGGGAAGTCATCCATACCTGATACTCATCATATTGACATTATATACTATTGCAGATGTCCACCAGAGAGGTTTACTCTGATTTTGTCGGTGGATGATTTTGTCCTTCCATGTGTCTATATAAATGCTTGTATATAACTTTGGTATAAATGGTATAAATTAAAATATAAATTTGCCAATATTACTAGAGAGGGGTGAAGGGCTGTGAAACTACTTATACATTCAATCAGGAGATTGTAATCCCAGCTTTTTGTTTTTTGTTTGCTAGAGGCTTAGGGGGGGGGGGGAGGAAGTGACTGACTGCTGGCTGTGGTCTCTTGCCAGGGAGGATAGATAATACCGTAGGGGGTGCTGCAGTGGTTACATGTTGGGTTTAATACCAAGTCCAGATAGTATCATCGCTTTGTTGTATTTTACTAGCATGTTCCAAAGCATTTGCATTGATAAAATCGAGGATCTCTGGGCATTTGTGTTTCTGGCATGAGTAATTTTTCCTATCTATGGTTGGTAGTTAAATGTTAAAAAACCTAATACAGTAGTATCAAGAGTCGTGTATATGTGTATGTTCGAGGCCTATGATTTTGAAGACAGCCCAGAGTTAATATTTGCAATTGGCAAAAATGTATTTCTCTCTGAAAGTGGGTTTCAGTGCTGTTTCAATGCTTGTGGTTTAAATTAGTGGCAAGTCATTAAAGATTGGAAGTTAGAAAATAATGGCAGACATTTGAGTTTCAGATTTTATACCCTTCAGAAAAATGTGTACTAATGCAGATCTACCTGTTCTATTAAGTTAATAAGAGCAATATTTAAAAATTGGCCTATTTTGGGCCTGTGTCCCACTTCTAGTTCTATGTATGGCTTTGTCGATTTTGCAAATGTTCTGGTTTTTCATCAGATTTTTATACTGTTGATTTATGTTTATTATTCAGAACTGCATGCTATCACAGTGTCCTGTGCTCTGTTTAAGTAGCCATGGTTTAATGAACATCCGGTAAGCTTGTCAGAGATTGTAAGATGCAAGTATTTTATTGGAGACCAGTCTTATAGCAGTGTCTGTGTGTTAGTACACTTGTAGTTGGGTGGCTTTAATGGTATATGGTAAATAAGCAAAAATGCATACTAACACAAACTCTGTTAATCTTCTAATTTTCTGAGAGCCATATTTATAATCTGTAATTTGTCTTTTTTTTTTTTTGCTTTGTTTTGCACTTTTGCACTAAGAGGAGGGGTGTGTGGGGGGTTGTGTGAGAGAGAAGAGAGAGAAAATGCCCCAAGTTAAAGTTAGCAGGGTGGAATTTTCAAGTGCATTTTCAAGGAACTGTGAGTTTGTTTTAAGCTTAGTAGCACCAACAACAACAATACTTGCACCTTAATGTAAAGGCTTGAGGTTCTATTCCTACAGCATACATTTGTATGCTGCAGTCTCCTCAGATGTCCTCCTTGGATGAGATGCCTAATAACTATGAACCTGTTTTTCACTCAAACAAGTGTTGTTATATACAAAGGGATATAATCAATTATATATTATAATTTAATACAATCAGGTAAATCAAATAACTTTTGCATGGCAACAGTTCAAGGTAAATAACCTGCCACTGGCCAGATGCATTTTCTTTGGCCACAGATTAATGAACATGACACAGTAGGAGAAATAAAATAAGAAAATGGGGGACTGATGACAGTAATGGGCGGTGGGGGGGTGGGTGGGGGTGGGTGGACGTTGGCGGGCTGGGGCAGTGAGCTATGCTATGTGGGTGGGGGGTTGGCACCCCCACCCAAAAAAAAAATCTCACGGGGCTCTTGGGTGTATATCACCACTATGGAGAATCTGAGATAATACACACGCATGTTTGTGTGACAGTTTGGAGAGTATGTGAAGGTGTTTGCTGAAGTGGTTAGAGGTATTGCTGACATCTCCATGTTTGAAGTGGAAGTATACAATTGGTGTGTGATTGTAGATTTGGGAGGAGATGGCAAGGTAGGAAAGTGAGGAGTGGATGGTATTAGTGTAACATAGTTTGGGGCTATAGGCACGTTGCATCTGTAGGTGAGTGTAGGATGTTAGATAGTATGTAGATAGCAGTAGGGTATAGAGTGTGGGCAGTGTGTATTCTTTTTTTTAAATGTTAGGTTAGCTGGATGGTGTGATAAAGAAGCTGTAGGGACAGAGGGGTGTTAGTGTAGTGTGGTGGGAGTAGCATGATTAAGGACAGCTGCGATTAAGTTGTGTGAGGGAAGGGATGAGTCTTACAAATAGTAATTGAGGTGTGACTGGTAGAGGGATGGTGATCGTTGATTGGGGGAAGTTAGGGGAGTGGTTAGCGCTTGAATAAGTCTAAGTGATGCAGGGATGGGTATGAATGGCAGTAGGGTAGGTGAGCAGAGTGAGCCTGAGCATAGTGAGAGCGAACGGAGCAGTCAGACCCCTCTCAGAGAAGAGTGCAAAGAAAAACAACCAGTATGAGAAGTGGAAACCTTGGAGCTGTGAGGTAAGTGAAATCAAGAAAGAGGCAGAGGCAGAAACATAGGAATATAAGCAGATAGTTGCAGAAACAATTCTTTTATGGTCTTGCTGTGTAAGTAAATCAACAAAGGAAGGCAAATCTATCTGGGGACAAAATGCACAAAGTAAATGGTACTAGCTTACTTTACAGGAATTTTAATGGGGAGGCAGATTTATTTGGGACAAGATAAAACAAGTATATTGTTAGTTGCATCACTTAGTGGTGAGAGATGAATCTATAGTTGCCTGGGGTGGGGGTGGGGGAGAGCCCTTGCAGGTGTGCACAGTGGCCAAAACAATGTTTAAAAAATAACTAGTAAAAGTACCAAATTTGCTATAAAAAGAAATGTGAAATCCAGTCACAATATTTAAAACATAACTATTAAAGACCAAATTTGCTGATAATAACAACTGTAAACATCCAGTCACATATGCAGACTTGTCTGTTGGGTATCCTTATTAAAAAATTGATGTGAGGTGTTCTAACAAACATAGATACTCCCTCACAGTTACCCAATGGTCTGGAGAAGTAATAGGTGCTAAACCATAATATGTGGGTAGTTGTATCATTGCACTGAAACTATGTCTCAGTAACTGCACAGATACAAATGTGCTCAAATGGCAGGAGGGTCTCAAGTTCTGTCATCTATCTGTTTAGACTCCTGCCACTGAGTAGTGCCACCAAGATATTGTCTAAATTTGACCTTGACTTTGTTGTGTAGGAATATCCAGTAGAGAAACTCTAACAAAGGTACTACAGCAGCAGCAAAGTCATTAGCTAGTTATATGGAAGTTGTGGTATGAAAGGTGTGAGCCATCCCTGGCAAAATGGGATATCTTATCAACCTTCCCATCCCAGGCCAGCACAAACTGGGTTCTCAATTTACTGATGAGTGATTGAACCATGCTCAGCTGACTCACAGGCTTCAAAACTGCATCTCAAATTGGTAATTTAAAGCAACTAAAAAAAGACCCCAAAATGTCTTTTTTGTAGGGGGTCAAGCCCATCTCCACTCCCCCTGTGAGGGGCTCTATACACGCTGTCAAGTTTATATATCAACTCCATGGTTACACTGCAATGCAGAAAAGTGGAAATCACCAAAAAGCACTCTGCCCATACCTCTCAACTGTCCAAAATTTTAGAGAATGTCTATATTCTTGTCTCATATTGTTGATCTATCCTTCATAAAATTTGTGTTTTTCTGGCAAATCATTGTGGGTGGCAATCACTAAATAATAGCAGACATTTTCATTTTAGACTTCATATCCTTCATAAAATGCATGCTAATGCAGAACCTATAATTCTAGCAACTTTCTAAGTTTATAAGTGCAAAATTTAAGATATGTCCCTGACTTTGGCCCTTTGTCCTCCTATTACATTTGGCTTTATCATGAACTCTTGATTAACGAAGTTGAGAGGTTTGGCTCTGCCTGATCATACAATACAACACATTGTGTTAAAACTCACCACGATATTAACTTTTGGAACTAAAGTCACTTATCCAACAATGTGTCAATAACCTTTAACTATGATCTGGACCCTCTTAGTATGACACCAACTACTTTACCAATTGCTAAATTGCTTTTTCTTTTTTTTTTTTAAATTGCTAAATTACTTTACCAATTGCTATCTTGTCTTGGAATATAAGCATAATTCTTGGTGAAGGCAAGAGACTACTCTAGACCAGTGACATTTCTGTCTCTGAGACATGTATAGTAAGTTCTATCATGTCTCTCTGCATGTCTTTCTGCATGCTGGACCTCAGGTTCTTTACTGCCACGTGGGCCATCACTAGATCATAATAGTATTTGTCAGGTTTAAGGGACCTTAGAATTCTTGTGACATCATGGATCATGGTATCAGCAATGCATATTATAGTCAGCCACCCTGTTTTTGTCCTGTCTGGTGAGTAAGAAGAATGTATGACCAGCTGTTGTGGAAGCAGACCTTGTGAGCCTTAATGGCTTAGGTCTGCTTTCTTCATGACTCTTGAGTCACCTGTGTGGATTTTCAGTATACTAGAGCAAAGAAGAAGACTGTATTGCTGTGTAAGATGCCTCACATGGTATTCTGCCATTATTAAAGCAATGAAAGACAGAATGTATTGCTTTTCTCTGACTTTTGCAGCTTTTCTCTCCCAGTGTCCCCTGTGAATAGACACTGGCTAATGGAACTCAACCAATGCTAAAAGCCAAAGAAATAATTAATACATCGCCAATGCTAACTGAGAAAAGAGGCTTTTCAAAGTGCAGAAAGGATCACTGAGGCAAAAACTAATCACAAAACTGGAAGTGCAAAGAAGGAGAAGCAGAGAGATGGTTAAGGTGCAGACATTGCAGCACAGTAGTACCATTTAGAGAACTCCAAGTAGTGGTGGTGCTTTCTGATCAATATATCTACATCAAGTTGGAATGAGGTAACTGAAGAAACACTGGACACAAAGCTATAGATATTAGGAGCAAAGTATTATCTTAATTAGCTAATTCATTAATTAATTAATTAATTACTCAATAGAATACATAGACTAAGGGAAAAGCAGAGTAAAGAGATACGAAAAGTGGGAAAAATGTCATGAAATGGTGGCAGAAAGGATCAGTGAAGACAACACAGAGGGAATGAAGGAAGAGTGACACTAGGTTACGACATCATAAGAGCAAGAGAGGTAAAAACATTTCAAGGTATTGTCAAGCAATCTAAGGAAGTTTTAAACAAAACCGCATGCTTCCAGTGAAATGGGTACTCTACTTTGGGGTTATACTTCTATCTTTATTTTCATGTATGTATTTATTTATTTATGTATGTATGTATTCATTCATTTATTTATTTTGTGTGTTTGTGTATGCATGTGTGTGTGGTTACTTTTAATGCACTTTATCTTTAATCCCTATGTGTTCTTCTTTAATATGATTAACTGATTCTTTGTTATGATTCATTTCTGGCAAATGGATTGTGCTCTAGCATTGTTGTCAGGATGCGCTGGTACTTGTTAAAATTATTTTTGGTCAACTGCATTACTTCATCTAAAGAGACGGTTGACAAGTGCGTGTGTGTTCATACAATTCATGAGATGGGGGAATTTGCCCTTTCCCTGAATTTGCATGAGCTCAGATTTGGTACATATAATTAGCAAGGAATGGGGGGGGGGGCAGGAGAGCTTGCCCCCTCCCGCCACAAAAATGATAATTGCTGTTTTGATATATTACATGTGAAGATGTTGTTTCTTGGTGCATGCATAATAATGCTTTGAAATTTGTGTTTTCAACATTATGCAGTTGATGATCTGATAGTCGATATTTAGTTGTTTCGACTCATGTAGGTAATTCCATACAATGTCACATTTTAAAAGAAAATACTAATGTGTGTTATTATTTCACACACACACACACACACACACACACACACACACACACACACACACACACACACACACACAAATACAAGTGTTCTTTCTTTCTTTCTTTCTTTTTCTCATTTCCACGACTGCCAGCAATAATTTAGATTACTTAAGGATGTGGCTTGCAGTAATTATTATAAAAATGAATACACCCTTTTTTCTGCTAAGGCCTATATGAATTTTGTCTACATTGTACATAGCAATATAAGGCATGCATCTCCTCTCACACTGTGTATAGCAGTGTGAGATAAACACTTTCTAAATGATTATGCTCAGACTGTGGAATTAATGAATTGCTCATTTATTGCCTTGCTTTTATTTCAACCATTTACTGAAATATTGTATATCATTTGTATATCATTTGTCATATTTTCTGTTATAGCTCAGCAGTTTTATTAGCTGGTGAATTTCTACTGAAAACCTTAATAAATAATTTAGAAGAAATGAAACAGAGGCAGCCATAAATGGCTTGAAGCTTTTCCTTGAATTCCACTGCCTCCTAAGAAATTCTGTGCTTTCTGTCCTTTGAAACCTGGCATCACTCGATGGCACCGTTTGTTCTTTAAGGAAGCCGGCAGATTGTACTCAAGACACAAGGAAAGATGATAGCAGCTTTCCACATATGCAAGATGGCATATGGTGCCTTCATTTGTGTAGTGACAAATGGCACATTAACAAGGCATACACAACAGTGAGGAAAAGAACAAAGGGAAGGTGTCTTGCTAATCATTCCTTCATTGCCCACACCCTCAGGCAGATTCATGTTGTCATATGCAGATGAACACACATAGCGCTTTCCTTCAGTTTAGCTTTTATGAAAGAAAAGCCAGCTTTTAATGCGATGTCAACACAAGCCTGAGGGCCCGCCACTTTACATGCTAAGTGTATTACTATTTAAAGACAAACATTCAGTTTAACATTACTGTTGAATTTAGAGTTAATTGCCACCTTTCCCAAGGGGCTCAATGAGCCCTGCTTCCCAAGGGATGTTTATGATCTTAATGATCTTTAACTAAAACAGTGTATGGCAGCAGGAGGGTCTTAAAGACACAGCATTTTCCTCGGTTTTATGCATTTGGTGATCTAACAGTTATTTCTTTTTTAGTCATGATGGCAGACGTGGATGAAAGCAACGTGAAACAATGGTATTATATGGAGACATTTTATTACTTCTCCTAAAATAAAACAAAGCAACAGATTTTTTTAAAACACCTTTATTAAATTCAATAAAGCATTGGTGCTCTCAGCATTTATATAATTAACAATGATGCTGCTGCAATTGCTACAAAAATAATAAGCAAAAATGGCTAGCCATATGCGTGTTTAGAAACATATTATCACAGTCTCAGATTTATATTTCTTTTCTTTTTGTTTTGCATTGTAGAGGTAGGATATTGTATCTGCATACATTAAAATTAGGAACATCAAAATGTCTTTACTTTGTGTGATGTTTTTCTCCCCAGGCCTCCAATGAAAATGGATTTCTGGCCCAGTCTGACTTTCCCGGTCAACAAATGTCACTAAATAAAACTAATGCTGGCTTTAATGAATAATATTTAGAGAGATTTATACATAGTTTTAAATTAATTAATTATTGGCTAGGCTAATACCGCTCAGCTGGCTTCCTCATTGCCTAGTTGGTTAATTAAGTGACTGCATTCTTGTTTTTGGCTAATATCTGACATGCTACAAGGTAAATTCGTTGTATGCAACAAACAAGCTAGACATCTCATTCAGCTTGTACAACTCAAATTTTTAACTCAATTAAATAGACAACAAATGAATTTATGCTGCACCTATAAGCACTGAAGTACACACATTTTTTCCTATATATATATATATATATATATATATATATATTGATCTGTGGGTACACAAATACATTATTAATGAAATCAGTTAAACTGCATGTCATACTTTTAATGAGTGAATGCAATTAATGTAAAAAAGTAGTGGAAGCTGTCAGTGGATTGTTAGTGTCTTCTTGTTATTGATTTAGAGACGGAAGAGCTATTGTTTTAATATTTTATGAATTAGTACAGTAGAGTAACTGCAGTCCGTCATGCATTCTGCAGTTTGCTTCCATACAGCATCAGTATCAGAAGTGATATGTTAAAACTGAGCTGCAGAAGTTAACACTTTTTCCTCTTTGCATTTGCTTCTTCCTTTCTTTTATTGCTGCTGCTGTACTTTCTTGCAATGTTTGCATGTCATTCCTCTGTGAGGGTGTGTGAGTTTCTTTGAGAACCTCAGTTTCATCCCACATCCTAAATCCAGTGGTGTGTATACTGCAAGTGTGTGTGTGTGTGTGTGTGTGTGTGTGTGTGTGTGTGTGTGTGTGTGTGTGTGTGTGTGTGTGTGTGTGTGTGTGTGTGTGTGTGTGTGTGTGTGTGTGTGTGTGTGTGTGTGTGTGTGTGTGTGTGTGTGTGTGTGTGTGTGTGTGTGTGTGTGTGTGTGTGTGTGTGTGTGTGTGTGTGTGTGTGTGTGTGTATGTGTGTGTGTGTGTGTGTGTGTGTGTGTGTGTGTGTGTGTGTGTGTGTGTGTGTGTGTGTGTGTGTGTGTGTATATGTGTGTGTGTGTGTGTGTACAGTGATGGACTAGTGTTCCTTTTGGAAATGGATCTTGTCTTCATCCCATTACTGGATATGATAGTTTCTTTATTCCCATGACAGTAAACTGGGTAAAGTAGGTACTATAAAACAGATGGATAGATGCAAACTACCGAACTTTCATTGTCTGACTTCAAGTGTAAGCTTTCAGTCTGGAGGGACCATGACAGGAATAATATATTGTGGCCATGGGCAATTCTTTACTAATGTCTTTACTGTGACATTTTTAAATGTAGATTAATCACCTCTAGCTAATGATTTTGATTAAAAGAGGTGTAGCTTTATAATATGCAGTGTATTCTGGGAAAGCATAAGAGAGTTTGTAGAACCTGCTACAGGCATGGCCACCATCTGTTTGGAATTCATGTTTATGCAAACTTAGCATAATTTTACAATTATAATAAAATTAACGCCTGATTTCACATATGTTGTTGGACTAACATTGCAACAAAATGTAATCTTTCAGAACACATGGAATAATTAGATGTTTTGCAGAATAGAAACATAGAACTTTAGCTTAGCAAGACAGATAAGAACAAACTGATTTATCAAGTTTCTGACTTCTATCTGTTGGGTAAACAGTAAACCATAGTTGATCAGTATTTTACAGTCATCAAGAACTACTTTATATATTTCACATTATTTTATTTTTTTGCTGTTTTGGGGCAATGCATAGAGTAAAGGTATTGCAAAGTCATGCTCCACCATTATTTAGGTCTTATAAACAATGGAAGGGATAAATTTGGGCATCAAAGGTAACAAGCAATAGCTAGGGCAATGTGGTATTGTACAGTAAACTAGTTACAGTGCTATTGGGTATATTTGTTTAATACAGTTACTGTACAATTTGCCTGCATAGTGATGGATCAAACATTATGTCAGATGTGATGTGCCCAGAGTCAGAAATGACTGCCACTTACAAGACTGCAAAAGAAAGGAGTCCTGAAATGTTGCTGATACACAGGGGCAGGAAGGGATTGGCCAGACAAAAATATTCATCCCAAGGGAGAGAACAAGAGTGGGGTAATGCCGTGAGGTTTATCTGGTTAAGAGGGGACACTTTGCTGAGAGTGTACTGAAGGGGAAGGCCTTGGCATCCAAACACATACAAGTAGGAGTGCAGCAGGGGAGGGATCACAAATCTCTGAAAAAAGGGTGAATATTGTGCAGGCAAGAGCCTTAGTTTGCTGGAAGGTATGCAGGGGAAGAAGGCAGTGGATTCTAATTGTTAAGAAGTGTGGTGCTACCATGGGAAAATCTACATTTGTCATGGAAAATGGTAACTGTTCTGTGGTTAGTCAGAACAAATCTTCTGTATAATGATGTGTTGGGTTTGGTTGAGGGATCTATGCACTAGCAGACAGAAAGACAGCATTTAATCTTAGCAGATGGATTTAAGAAAGGAAGGAAGTACTCCAGAATTTCTTGAAGAACCATGCCAAACACCACCACCACAACCCCAACAACAGTGATGTTCAATAATCACACATCTCGACTTGCAAATATGCTTAAAGGTACTTTACATCCACTTGGAGAAGCACTGAAAGTAGTATTCAAGAAGTTGAGAAAGGAATCATAACCCCCCTCCCCCCTATAATGATGTTCATGTCTGGTACAGCCCTGGTGTAATGGGCCATAGGTGGTTTAAAGGTTCATGAATCCTCACTTTCACCAACCTTGACCTAAAGACCTCCTCAAAAGGATTGTTGTAATACAGAGTATAAAAAGTACATTTTCACAACGTAAGATGGGGGACATTGAATTATGCTTCTCAAAAAATGAAACTAAATTTCCATGAGATGAAATACATGAAATACATCCATGACTCCTAAATGTAAATTCCATTCAGTAATTTGATTGCATTATAATTTTCTACTGTTATCTACTGTAACAACTTAAAAAAAGTCTTTATTGGCCCGAAAGCACCCACAAAGACTTAAAAAGTAAAAAGGCATAGTCATTTAGAAGTAGTATAGTTGAAAGTGATATGTCCTTAATAGGCCATTTCCATATATCCCATGGGCCTCCACTACAGGAGGTTTAAGGTATTACACTCTGAAGACTCTAGCTTGGCTTTGCCTTTCTTACAGTTTTTACTGAATGGTCCATCTATGTAACCTCTTTACCCATTGGTTTTATATCTATATCTATATAACTATCTATATAAATATATATATATATATATATATATATATATATATATATATATATATGTATATGGGTCTATATTACCAGAGCGAAACTCCTTTTGAGCGAATACCAAAACACCAACATGAATTGCGTGAACCATGAGAATACTGAATGCACTAAACTGCGAAATTTTAAATCTCGAACTGTCATAGTCAGCCAGCCCCACCACCCGCTACATACTACCTGCCCAAACTAAATAAATAAACCACATACATACCGTAACCAAACCCTACTTCTATCCTAAAGTAAAGCACCAAAACTCTAGTTCTAACCCTACACTAAACCCCACATACACAACTATCTATGCATTATCCTTAACCCCTCCCTAACCCTAAGGTCCTTAACTACCGCACACTTCCCCTATGAAAATATACACAAACAAAATAAATATTCCACATACATACATTTACCAAAACCCTACTCCTAACCCTACACTAAATCTTACATACATAAACTATCTATACACTTACCTTAACCCACACCCTAACCCTAAGGTCCGTAACTATCACACACTTACCTTATGGAGCTATACCACAGATGGGCCAACCATGGTAATTTGACATTTCCAAATTCGCGGCTTTGGACATTTGCTGTAATGCCAGTTCGCGCAATACGTGTTGACGTTTAAGGATTCACTTAAATGAACTTTCGCTCTCGTAATAGGAAACCTATATATCTATATATATATATATAGAGAGAGAGAGAGAGAGAGAGATATGGGTCTACTTCAGAAGACTGACAAACTAAAAGACTGAATCCCAAAAGACTGAAAATTCAAAATACTGAGCATGTTTTTAATGCAGGGCAAGACCCCCTACACCCCTCATGTGGGGGGCCATGACCCCCGCATCCCCTGCTAACTATACATACCAACTCCAAGATCACACAACAGTGGAAAAGGGGCAAATTCCATCATTCAGTATTTTGAATTTTCAGTCGTTTGGGAGTCAGGTTTTTGGTTTTAAGTCTTTTGAAGTACACCCATAGATAGATAGATAGATGCACATGCAAAATTAATGCAGATTCTAAGTAAAATGCACTCAGTAAAGCAAGTTGACAGTATTCTTAGTAAAAAAATGTAAGAAGTAATACAAGTTACAGTGAATGAGTGCTATAGCAGAACAAATTTGGGATTTACCAGTGTCTCTCCTGGAAAAATGGCAAATTAGTATCCCTGGTCAAAGATGCATGATGTTGATTTCACAACATCTCTTATTTTTTAAAAGATGCTCCCATTTTGGACTGTTCTGATTGTTTGGGGATATGTCACAGCATAGCATGCACACACACACACACACACACACACACACACACACACACACACACACACACACACACACACACACACACACAAACACACACCTTATGTTCTTTAGTCTTCAGCTTTATGTACTGCAGCATATGTGCTTTCTTGCTGTCCTTCCACAAAATTACTAAATGTATTCCAGTTACATCACAGAAAGTCTAAAGAATTAGAAAGTCAAGTCACTGTAACTGCAGGTTTTAGTACTTTGTATAGTGGTCTCTATGTTTATATGTTTTTTCCTTGAGTTGATTTATGCCTGGATGAAAAGTGTAGGTGCAGAAGTCAGATAACATACATTAAGTTACACGTAGTGGCTACTCTGTTGTAGGAGTTGCAGGAACAGTTTCTGCATTGCAGTAGCCCAAATTCCATAGAGTGGCCCATGAGATGGGATAAATTCAGGGACATACCAATGAGCATGGCACGTTATGAAATGCTGTGGACAACATGACATGCATAGTTTGGTAAAATGCCACTGAAATGTGCATCAGTATTAAAATGAAGTAGACACAAATGAGAGTGAATCATATGAAGAAGTGATTCAGAGATGTATATACTTTGTGCAATGAGGTGCTACTTCCAGAGTTGCGAACAACAGAGAAATCCTTGAGTTACAACAGAGAGATCATGAAAACATGTACTGCTTAGCCATGTATTAATATGTTCATACAAGAAGCTCAGTAATGGTGGTCATAGAGGTGTGGATTGCTGGCAATGATGGCACCAAGTTATCCATTCACAATTAACATACCATACCCTCTATGACACAAATTAGTGGACTGCTGCTGTGCTGACAGTGGCATCATGCAGAAGTTGCTTGAGATATGAAGTGTTCATATGCATGCCTACAGACATAAAGACGTGTGGCTTGCATTAGCTATGGGAACTTTTCATTCACCAGTGATTTATACTGTGGGTGCATCACAGCCATCTGCCTCAAGAACAGCATAACAGTTTCACAGTGTCATGCAACTGCAAGTGGGTGAATAAATACAGACTGTCAATACACTACAGAGTAGAGGAGAGGAGAGGAGAAACACCTAGCAGGCATTTTATGCCATAGCCAATTCCTCTGAAATATCGGAGGCCACCGGCTGAACCTACATCTAAATGAAGGCTTCTCCTGGGTAGCAGAAACAATGGTATATAAATCATAAGGGGTTCTACTCCATCAACTGCTTGTTGCTCTGTCATGTGCATGATATATTAGTCACTGTGTCAGCTGGCCACTCAGATGGTGCTTACACTCACATACCAGGCACATGTTTAACTTATCAATAATTTGTCCAAGGTGATTTTCAACAGGGCTATCTTATTGATGATGCTGGGTATGCCCTGGAGCCATGGGCAATGACACCAATTAGAAACCCAAAAAGCATGTTATAGAATGCATACAACATTGTCCAGTCACAGACCTAAATTAGTGTTGAACATGTGCTTGGACTGCTAAAGTCTTGCTCCCACTGTCTACATGTCTCTGCTAGAGGCCTGCATTATGATTCTGGAACATGCAATAAAATCTTTGCAGTGTGTGCAGTATTATACAACATGTTCCTATGTAAACAATGGGAGGCATTCAGGAGGGAGAAGTCACAGGATCACTAGTGGAGGAGGTGTCCGATGAAGAACCTGTCGAGGGGCTGCATGCAGGAGATGACTATGCTCGGTGGGGGGAGGCACAGCACTTCATGGCACAGGTTAAGAAGCAGCATTAGGTTCACAATTATTTGTCATGATAATTATAACATAAAACTGTAAAAATGATGCATTTAGTCCTATATGCAGGGTGCACAATACCATGCATGGACTGGCCACACTCTGCATCAGACATACATTATTCAGGTAAGGTAATAGACTACAAAGGGCAGGGCACAATTATCAGTATGTGCACAGGTGAAGAGAGCCACAAAGACAAGTGTTAGCAACAGGCTGTGTGCATGTTGGGGTGGGGGGGGGGTGGATCAGTGATTTGAGACTCTGTGATCCATGGATAGATGAGAGTGGACAGCCAGGTAGACTGAGTAGGGAGTCAGTGGTATCTCCAGTGTATTGTGACTGGGAGGTAGGGTGCAGTGCTGATGTGAGAGCCCGTATGTGAGAGTGTGCATGAACACATATCTGGCAGATGATGTATCACTTGCTAGTTTTTGTTATCTGATGGACAGGTCCAGGGTACCCACAGGATATTTATGTGCTGGCAATGTACGTTCTCCATGTACTCAAGCACTCACTTCCAGGAAGGTCACAGACAGCATCTGAGGCACATTCACATAGTACTTTATAACCATAACAATGAATGGTGGAATATCCTGTGGATGTTTTCAGCACAAACAAGTCATCCACATCTATATCCATGAAGATGGTGGCACTACTCGTCCTGTATTGTACTGTACCTTTCCTCTCCCACTGTAGGTTCCCCATCGGAGGTTGAGATTGACTGGCCACAGGAAGAGCATTACCCCTGCTATCTAGCCATACAGGGGCACTTGCAACAAACAGACTACCTATGTTGCCTCTCCATAATGATGCACACATGATCCAGGCACTCCCTCAGGTCATCATGCATACCAGATACCACCCCAACCAGCTTAGATAAGCCTGCAATGGTCTCTGTGTGTCCCTGTATAATAACTCTGCACAGCTGTTGCTCAGTGGCCATAGAGAAGCGCAGATCAGGATGGAAGTGGTACGCATGTCATTGACAGCCACCAACATGTTGGATATTGCCATCCTCCTCATGCTTGATAGAGCTGGTGGCAAACAAATGGCACTCTGGTGCTGGAGATGACAACACTCCCTGAGCTGACGTGATGGACTCTCCTGTCCTAAGGTGGTATTTTGGGTCCATGGGATTGGATGTACAGTCACAGAAGCTGTGTCCATGGACATTGTGAGGATATAGGTATCACACAATCCAAGTATATCACTGACACCATGACCCCCAACTGTGCATGGATTTGCCTGTCATCATCAGGCATAAACAGTTCCCACACATCAAGCATGACATATATGACAATAATAACACAACACCTGTGAAAACACATAAGGATTATCCAGATTAAGAGTGAATCCTCCACCAAAATCCATAGCCAGTGAAAATACTTTTATGTAACAGGGAGATATAGAAAAAAATATGGTTAGTGTACTGTGTGCAGACTGACTTTGGACTTGTACTCCCAAAGGCCCTAAATTGAACGGGTAGTGCTGATATCAACAGATGCTAAGACATACAGTCCTGGGGCATCGACAGCAGATATTCAAGGATCCCCATGTAATTTAGTACCCAGGTTCAGAACTCCACTTTGTAAACCCAAACTGTCTGTAACCCCAGACAGGGATGCCAGAACTCCACCATGTTTGTCAGTTTACTCTGTGTCAGGAGGCCTTCATTTCTGTCCCTTTGCTGACATGTAACATGGGTTGCCTTAGTCTGTTCATGCACAGTCATGTCAGTAACACATCTGTGGGTCTGCTTATATGTCCAGTTTTGGTGACATTAACAATGCTCATCTCCAGGATGATGTCCCACCAGAGGCACACACAGAAAGCCCAGGTCAGATGTGTAATGCTGGAACATTAGGGAACAGCCTGCAGCAGGACATTATTCTCTGTGTGGGAACATTTTCCTAAGGTCAGAGTTGAGAGAGGAAATCCAAAACAGAAAGAAAATAGTGTTGCTGGAGCTGAATTTATCCACATGTCTCAGTGAGTACATTCAAATGGAGGACCCTGGTTTTACACAACCTCAACAAGATGACACTGAAATCAGAAGAAAGAAGTAATCCTAAAAAAAAAAAAAAAAAAAAAAAGGATATGCCAAACAAGAAGCATTGAGACAATAAAATAAACTGCCGAGGATAAGGAAGAAGTTATGTATTGTTACTATTATGTACAACAAAAAAGAATTTTCAGGGAGAAGATATGCATGTGTCAAGAGGGAAATTAGATGAAAGACATGTACATGTACAGAAAAACTATTAAAAGCTACAAGTAATAATTTGAAATTCCGAACGCACCAGATCAGAACAAACCATTTCCTAGATGAAGAAATACTGGGCTGCCTGGAAAAGGAAGTGACACAGGAAATGAGACAAGATAAGGAACAAAAATAGAGGTTATTAAAAGTTACAACATCACAAATGTGGAAAAGAAAAAAAAAGTCTCATATGGTGTGATATTTGTGCAGAAAAGAAAGCCAAACTAATCAATTTGAAAAATGTAGCTCCAGATATATTTGAAGAGAAATACAGGCTAAGACACCCAGATACGGTAAATTTTCCAATAAATAAGATCACAAAGGCAAAGTGTAATTGAAAAACAAGATTTAGTGAGCCAGAAATTTAACAAATAAAAATTGAAGTGACAGACCATCTTTGAAGCAAAAGTTTTAGTGTGGAGACACTGACACTGGCAGTATCTCAACATGATGGACCAATGAGTCCCCAGATAGGAAGTACCAAATGGAGTAGGAACCATCTGAAGAAAATACGCCTTAGAGCAATATTGATACCATCTGTAGGAAATTCACACAAAGTCCAGATGGATTTGAACTGCAAGGGAAAGAGCAGAAAACAGTGCAAACTCTTCCACTGACAATAGCACAACATGATGGGCCAATGAGGCTCCAGATCAAAGATCAACTGATGGAGCAGGATGCAACTGAAGAAGATATGCCACAGTGTGATATTCTGATGTCTTTTGTAGGAAACTCACATGTAAATCCAGTTAGAATTGCACAGAGTAGGAAACAGAGACCAAAGAAGATGCTCTCAGTCCTGAAGAAAATGTTAACATAGCTGGACAGACATATTAAGATAAATGAAAGAGATTGTAGAAAGTAAATAACATCCAAAATGTTAAAAGACTGGTAAAACAGAAGAATGCAGTAGTCAGGACTATTAAGAGAAAGTCATGAGATATAAAAAAAATAAATTGGATATACTACTGTGAAGCTAAACTAATAACAGACAAAGTGTTAACACAACAGTGTACATTTATATATTTATTTGATATTTGTTTACTAGGAAAGTCCGACTGGGCCAGAAAGTGTCCAATTTCAGCAAAGGCCTGGTGAGAAAAGCTCCACAATCGCAAAATCAAGTACAGATATATTAAATCACAAAGTATCACGTTATACTACAAAACATGAGTGAAAAAATGCTGTAATGAGAAAAACATGGAACATATGTTTCATAGTAGGGTGCAATGAAAAACAATAACATGAGTTGGAGAAAATATGTGAGAAAAAATTCAATAGTCATATTGTTTGTTACATAGATTAGTATGTGATAAATGAGACCTGAGACAATTCTAATAAGATATTTAAGGAGGTATTAGAGATTACATAATTAGAGACAGTGAGTGGAAATTGACTGATGTCTTAGTATCAAAGACTGTGTTCATATTATGGTTATAGAAGGAAGAAGGATGCAGAGAAGGAGAGTATAAGAAGAGTGCAGGACAGGGCATCTGCAGGTAGCTTAGAGGAGTAGGATGGAAGGTGAAAGAGGAAGAGGAAAGGTCTGCAGAGATGAAGTGGGTAAAGTAAGGTAGTGGGAAAAACAAAAGAAAGGAGTGGAGTAGGAGGATGGTGAGGGTTGTGGAGTGTAATTTAGGTTGAAGAGGGTGAGTGAAGTATACTGAGTAAATTCACCCAGGATTAGCACAGGAGCAAGTCCAAGATTTTGTAAAATATTCTTTTAAGGAGCATTTAAAGATGGGTAGGTTAGAAATAGTTATGGTGGCTAGAGGTAATTAGTTCCATTTGTTTTGCAACTGAGTATGAGTATAAGCTTTGCCCAGGGGATTTATTCAATTTATTTATTGTGAGAAGTTGTTTTTTTTCCAATTTAAGAATTTTTGGCAATTTTGTTTTAGCTGTTTTCAAGTTTGTTTTTTATGGAGGATTGCAAATTGGTTAGAATTGGTACATAGAGTAGGGAGGGGAGACAATAGGTTTTGGCTAGAGTAATTTTTGTGGGTGTGCTCAGAAAATGTTTGTTTCTGTGTAGCATGCCTAGTTTTTGATGGGTTTTCTTGATACTGCTTTGGATGTGGAGGTCAAATATAAGACCATCATCTATTATGACTCCTGACAGTTTGTATGGTGGACTAATTCAATTTCAATGCCATTTGCTGAATAGATTTTGAAAGATGCTTTGTTAGGCATGTGAGATTTTGGGTTACAGAGGAGGAATTTGGTTTTGGGGGGGGGGTTGAGTAGGAGTTGTGCTCTTCTAAGCAAGGTTTCAATGGAAATGATGGCTTACTTAATGATTTCGTGGATGTGAGCTAAGGTATTTGTAAAGCAGAAAATGGTAGAGTCATCTGCATATTGAATCAAGATGCCTTCACAAGAAGATGAATGTCAGTTATTGATAAAAAAATTGAATAGTAGAGGGGCAAGGATGGATCTTTGTGGGACTCCTGTGGAAGTGGGAAGGTATGCAGAGATAGATTGTTGCCATTTTACAGCTTGTTGTCTGTTGGCTAGGTAGCTAGAGAATCATTGAATAGATGTTGATGATAGACCCAGGGTGGAAAGCTGAGGAGTATACTATGAGAGACCATGTCAAAGACTTGCTAGATCAAGAAATACTGCAGATACAAGTTTATTAGAATAGTGAGCTTTATTATCAATGTCTGTTATGATAGCAATATAGTGGAGGTGTTGTGGTCTGGTCAGAATCCATGGGTGATTAACTTATTTTGTAAAGATAGTGGAGAAATTCTCGATGTATACATCTTTTGAGGATTTTAGAAAGGGGTGACAGTATGGCTATGGAACGGAAATTTGTAATGTAAGTGAAATTACTTCCTTTATGTAGAGGGAAAATATGCACTGTTTTCCACAAGTTAGGGACACAGGATTATGTTACTGATCTATTAATAAGAATGCTGATTGGCTATGCTATAGCATCTGCAGCTAGATTTAGATATTTTGGACAAAGGTTGGCTGTTGAGGAGAAACAAGGTTTTAGTTTAAGTGTTTCTATATGAAAGTTATAGAAACTGGTTGAGAGGTAAACCAGTTGGAGTTGTGTGTATGTGTATTGGAAAGATTGCAGTTAGGTCAGTTTTGTGAAGGAAATGTGCTATAGGGTAAGGTAGGGGAAGTCAGCTGTGTTAGAGAGGTTATGTTAGGTGAGTCTGTTAGCTATGCATTCTCTGAGGTTTGTACTGAAATAGGAGGGTGGTGCAGCTGTAACATTGTCGCCTCATAGCAAGAGGTTCTCCGGTTCGATTCTTGGCTGGGGTGCCTTCTGTGTGGAGTCTGCATGTCCTTCCTGCATTTGTGTTGGTTTCCTCCAGGTCATCCAGTTTTCTCCCATGTTATAAAGACATGTGTCTGGAGTGTTTCTCCCTGGGCCTTCTCTGAAAATTGTGTTTGTTCCATGTTGGACTTTCCTGGTTAACAAATGTTAAATAAATAAATAAAATAAAATAGGTAGCTGTTTGAAGAGGAGGAATGTTTGAGTGTGGGATAGAATCCTTTTTTTGTATCTGAGTTGATAACAGAGGATATGGAGGACCAGAATGTTTAGAGTTGTTTTTATGGCTATCTTGTGAGTATAATAAGACTTTTGTTGCCTCACAGCAAGAGGTTCTCCCATTCAATTCTCGGCTGGAGCGCCTTCTGTGTGGAGTCTGCATGTCACCCCCATGGTCAAGTGGCATTTAAAAGACATGCATGGATGGGCGTGCCTTTGTTGAAGGTTGGGCGTCGAGCTGGCACATTGGCACCATAAAAATCTACTGCCAATCATTAGCGGACCAGAGTTCCGCTGTGGCAATCCCTAACCAGGAAAAGCCGAAAGAAGAACATTTCTATTAACTTGTTTCTTGATTTGGTTTCATAGCTGTCTGTATAGTTGACAATTTTTGTCATTTTTATTTTTTGTAGTTAATCCATGCGTTATCGCTGTCTTTCATAAGGAGTTTGCATTGGTTGGTGAACCATGAGGTTTGGTTGTTATTAATTCTTTTTGCATGCTGTAGGGCTAAGGTGTTAAGAATATTTAGAAAAGTTGCGTTGAAGTATTCAGCTGCATCATTTAAGAGGAAACCTTTTAGGATGGACCAGTTAACTGCCTTCAGAGATTCAATTAAAGATTGACTGGAGAAACTGGAGAGATTACAGGTAGTGTTGAGCTCATGTTCCTTTATCATCTGTGTAATACTCGTGGGTATAAGCTGTGAGGTGGTCACTTAGTGTATCAGGGAGGGACCTGAGGAGGTAAAATTAAATAGGTTGGTAACCAGAATCCAGTCCAGGGTAGATTGCTGGGAGTTATTTTTGCATTATCTTGTACGTGAATTAATAAGTTGAGTGAATGTTACGAGGTTCATTCTGTTGATTGCTGAATTTGCGGATAAAGACTGCCAATCAATGTTTACATCACCCAAGAGGATAATTTTATTTGTGATTGCACGTGCTAACCAGGATAGTATGTTTTCTATTATTGGACTATTCTGTCCTGGGGATATATAGCAGAGCAATGCGTACGTTCTTGGCTTAATTACATTTTTAGGAATGAGATTAGGATTTCTGATTTTCCAAAATTTGAAACTGTGCCTGTATAGGGATTTAATGTGATCTTATTTGGGAAGATTATAGCTATTCCACCAGCTTTTTTATATGTTATGTAGAGCCTAATAATATGACCAGGGTTAGTATTTCAGCATCTTTATTTCGGGCTTTAGTCATGTCTCTGTTGTGACTACGATGTCTGGGTTGTGTTATGTCATCCGGGCATGAAAATCTGTGATATTTTTGCATATGTGTCTAATGTATAGAGTGGCTATTTTTAAAATTTTTTTTGAATTTTATGGTTTGGGGGTTTGGTTGGGACTTGGGTTGGAGTGGATGTCACCACAATGATGTACGGTGGAGAAAGACATTTTGTTTATTATTGCATTTTTAGCAGAGATGAGTAGAAGTATTGCCTTGACATTGGGACTGACATTTTTTAGTATTTTGGAGTTACAGCAGTGGAATGGAGTTATGGAAAATAAGTGTGAAGAGATTTTTGAGTAGCTAGTGGGAAGATGGTTGACAGGTGAGGATGAAGCAATGGTTGAGCTCTGCGTATTTATTACTACTGGTGGGATGTTAGGAATGACAGGAAGGTGAATAAGGTGATACAGGAGGGAAACAGCATGGTTACTGTTTTAAAAGTTTTGTCGTACAGTGAGGTAATGAGCAGTGATGACAGTGTGGAGAACAGGTAGGTTTAGTAAAGTAACAAAGGAAGGGTCATGGAAGCATCAGACAGAGAAAACTCTAAAACAAGTAAGACAAGAATTACTACTGTTAGGAAAAACAAAGAAAAGCGAATACATTATCAAAAATTCTTGAAAGATAAATGTGATAAAAGCAACACACTGTATCATAACAGACAGTGATTTATTGTATACTATTTCCAATAATGAACTAAAATAACAGCAAAAGCGGGAAAAACATAGACTGCATACAGAGAAATTTATTTATTTTTATTTATTTATTTAAATTTGTTGACCAGGAGTGTCCGACTGGATGTAGATCCATTTTCAGTGAAGGCCCGGGGAGAAAAGCTCCACAGTTAAAATAAACAGACAGTAGTTACATTAGATTACATAGTGATTAACAATTTAACATAGCAATTACTTACAACATATTTACAGATGAAGAACATAGTACATCAGTAGACAACTAGAATCTTTATCTGTGAAGTACATAACAGACATTAACAAATGTTACAATGAGAGGTCCCTGCTGTATAATAAGTACTAGGCTTATGAGCTTCTGAGCTTGCTATAATCAAGGTAGTTAGTGGAGTGGAAAGAAAGGTAGTGGTTGGATGGGGTGGATGATATTAGAGTGGGAGTTGCAAGGGCATAGCCAGCATGTTTTTAGGTGCGCTTTTAGTAAAGTTTTGAAGTGGGTGCATGATGGTATGGAGGTAATTGTGGGTGGGAGGGAGTTCCATAATTTGGCTATGGCGCAAGAGAATAGTGCTTCACCAGCAGAGTTATTGGCTTTAGTGATCTGCAAGTGATTTTTGAAGCTGGATCTTAGTGGTCTGGTGGTGCGATAGGGTTAGAGTAGATTCTGGGGATGGGACATTTAGTGGATAGTTTACTAGTTTGTGGGCGAGTGAGAGTTGATACCACTGAAGGAGGTGAGGGAGTTCAAGCCAGCCCAGTTCAGCAAGTGAGAGACAATGGTGACTACAGTAGGATGCCCCTGTGGAGAATTTGGTGATTTTGTTGTAGCAGGTCTCTGACTTGTTTAGATCGCATTGCCTTAGGTTGGTATATATTGGAGAGGCATAAAGTAGGGTGGAGATAAGGTGGGAATTTGCTATTGAAATCTTTGCTGCTTTGGTGAGAAATTGCTTATTTCTGTATAATGCTCCTAGTTTTTTGTGGACTTTTTTTATGGTCATGGATATGTGAATGTCATATTTTAGTTTATTGTCTATTTCCACTCCTAGCAATTTGGTGTGTTCAGTTGGGTATATAGTGGTGTTGTCTTTTGCTGTGATGTTAAAGTGAGAGTTGTTTTGAGTATGTTTGGTGGGTTGGAAGATGAGTAGTTTAGTTTTGTTTGGGTTGAGTATTAATTGGGCATCAGATAACCATGTTTCAACAGAGGAAAAGGCTTCCTGTGTGACTTTTTGTAGTTTTGGTAGGGACTGGGCTGAGCAGATGATGGTTGAGTCATCTGCGTATTGTATGAGTGTGCCATGTTTGTTGGCAGAGGTTAGATTATTGGTGTAAACAGAGAAGAGTAGGGGTCCAAGGATGGATCCTTGGGGAACCCCTATGGAGACAGGTAGTTGGGGAGATATGTCATTATGCCATACAACAGATTGTTGGCGGTCAGACAGGTAACTCTGAAACCAGTTGGTGACTGATTGTGAGAAGGATAGGTTATTGAGGACAGAGATAAGTTGTTTGTGTGGGACCATGCCAAATGCTTTAGATAGGTCTAGGAAAGTAGCAGAGGAGAGATAGCCATTGTTTTTATGCTGAAGGATGGTGTTAGCAAAGGAGAGTAAGGCAGTGGTGGTGCTATGGTTTGATCGGAAACCATGCTGAGTACTGGAAAGGAGGTTGTTAGTAAGGAGGTAGTCTGAGACCTGAGAGTGTATGCATCTTTCTAGTATTTTGAAGAGTGGAGAGAGAATAGCTATGGGGCGGTAATTGGTTAGTTCTGCGGAGGGTCCACCTTTATGGAGGGGAATTATATGTGATACTTTCCACAGTGTGGGAATGTAACTTTCTGACAGAGATCAGTTAATCAAGATGGATACTGGGTAGGCCAGAGCATCAGCTGTGATTTGTAGGTATTCACTTGGGAGGTTGTCTGCTGCTAATTTGGTGGGTTTAAGTTTAGTTAAGAGTTTTTTTTTTATGTTGGAGGTAGGTACAGGAGAAAAAAAGAAGGCAGTGGGGAGATTACTAGTTGAAGGTGTGGGTTGGAGGGGAGGGGGGTTGTGTTGTTTAGCTAGTGATAGTATGGTTTGGGTGAAGTGTGTGTTGAATGAGGTATCAATATTTTCTGAGGAGTGAGGGATGTTAGGTGGAGGGGTACTGACTTTACCTGGGTGGAGGATGGAGTTTATGAAGGACCAGAATTGTTTGGGGCTGTGTTGTGAGGAGTCTAGGGCAGACTGGTAGTATTGGAATTTGTCCTGTTTTATTAGCTTTTTGACTCTATTGCGTAGTTCTAGGAATTTCTGTCTAGTTGAGGGGGTTTTGGTTTTGTGCCAGTGCTCCCAGGCTTTATCCCTGTTTTTCATTTCTGACTTAGTGGTTTTCTGTAGCCATGGGGAGGGTTGTGCTTTGGTTCTGGAAAATCTTATGGGGCATGGTAATTAAGGATGTTCAGGAAGGTAGTATTAAAAAATTCAACTGCGTCATCTAGACTGAGGTACTTTAGAGGATGCCAGTTACATTCTTTGAGGGATGAGATGAATGTGAGTGGGTTAAAGTTTAGTTTTTACGTATTTGACGGTAGATGACAGGTTTAGCTTGGTATTGGTATTTTTGAGTAGGAATGTTGGGGAGTGATCACTGAGGCTATCTGATAAGCAGCCTGTTATATATGACTGGAGGCTCTTACTGACTAGTATCCAATCCAGGGTAGTGTGCTTGCTGGAGTTTTTATTTATCCTGGTTGGTGACTGGACTAGTTGGGTGAAGCCATGAAGGTGTACATGATGGGTTGGATTGTTGCCAGAACAGGATTGCCAGTCAATATTGAAATCACCTAAAATGATAGTTTCTTGGGGGAGATGGTGGGTAGACCAGCTGAGGAGGCTTTCTAGTGGAGGGATGCTTTGGCCAGGTGGGAAGTAGCATCCAATTATGTTGATGGTTTTATTGTGGTTTATTCTGAGGTTGGTATATATTATTTCTTCATTGCCTATTTGTGGAGCTGATGATTTTAAGATCTGGATGTTTAGATGCTGTTAAATATTATAGTTACACCACCTTCTTTTTTGTTTAGCCGGTCTACTCTTAGTATGCCGTAACCTGTAGGGAGTATTTGCTCACTGGTAATGTGAGGTTTTAGCCAGGTTTCTGTCAGGATGACTATATCTGGGGAGTACAAGTCTATGGTGGCATGGAGCTCATGGACTTTGTTGGATATACTTCTAATATTTAGGCTTAGTAGAAGGAAGTCACTTGGCTTTCTATTGGCTGTAATATGGGAGAAGTTGTGGTTTATAGTCTGATTATGAGGATTGGGGTTGGAGATGGTAGGGCCAGGGTTGGGGTGGATGTCTCCACTTAGGGCTAGTTTTGATATGCATGAGATTATTAATTTTCTCAGTTTTTGAATGTGTTTGTTTATAAGGGAAACTTTATGATTGTGCTCTTTGGGTAATAGGTATGATGGGAGGGTTACTGTGTTAAGTTGTAGGCATGCTTTATGTTTGAGTAATATAGTTGGTAGAATATGTGGGGGGTGCATAGGGATGGTTCTTGAGTTGGTGGGAGAGGAGCTGAGTGAGGGTGAGACATGAGTGGTGGTGTGAGTAGTAGTACAGTGGTAGTGGTTGAGTGGGGGAATGATGGAGCTTTGGTAGGATGTAAGATATGCAAGGAGAGTGCATGCAGTGAGCATAGGTAAGGTATGCTTGTACATGTTAGTTGAGGAGGTGTGATAGTAGTGGGAAGATGGAGGAGGTAGTGTTGGGTTAGCACTGTGGTTGGCTATTGGAAAGATGAGAGGGGTTTGAGTGCAATAAAGGTGGGACCACTGGGGGCGGGAGGGAATAGGGGGCAGGGTGAGGAGCAAAGCAGGTAGAGACCCTATTAGTCGCTCGTATGAGGGGGCTGGAAACAATCAGTTAACAGAGTTAACTGATAAATGAACATATGATAGTGACAAGGGTGGTTGTAGTTTTATAAATGGTGCCTGCCACAGGTAATACTTATTAACTTTGGGATTGTCTTAAGGTAATAAACAGGGAAGGGGGAGGGGAGAACAAGGGTGTGAGCAGTCAGTTCTTTGTACTGCTGCTAATGAGCCAAAGCAAAGACAAGTATGTGTTAAGAAACAATCACAATTGACCAAGGACTGCTCTGAAACTGTAAGTCATTTCTTAATTTCTCGGGTGAAAAAACAGGACAACCTTGTATCAGTAGGCTACTGTGGTCACAGTTTAAAGTAACAAACAGGCAGTATTGATCAGTTATGGATACTATTTGCTAACAGAAGGGAATAAGAGAAAGTGGAAGGTGTGTGTGTGTGTGTGTGTGTGTGTGTGTGTGTGTGTGTGTGTGTGTGTGTGTGTGTGTGTGTGTGTGTGTGTGTGTGTGTGTGGTGGGGGGGGCTGCTTACAAGCCAAAGCAGAGTGCTCTCCAGAGGAAAATGAATATTGGCTCAAACAGGTAGACACATACTCAAAGTTAACTTTAGTTGTTTGCAGACAGTTCAGACCCGGACTGCGCTTTTCTTACAAGAATGATAAAGGTGGTACCACAGTTGAATACGTAAGAGTGGTGTTAGGTCTAGAAAAGAAGAGTACAGAGAGGAGTAAGCACTTTGAGATGGTAAATATATATTATAAAGATTACAAAAAACACACTGAGCAAATAGCTACCACATGCAGGATAATGTCTTGAACCAACTACTTAGTATATGCAGATACTGAGCCAATTGAAGAACATTAGAAAAAAAAACCTCAGACAGTTATGCAGTCACAGATAAAAATATAGCGAGCAGCAATCTGTCGTGGTTCTCTAATGTGATTCTATCCACCAGTAACAGCACAATTATATAGAAATAATTAGACACCAGTATGAGCTGTCTACACACAACACAATTACATGAATAACATTAGTGAACAAGGTGCAGCTATGCAAATAGACCATACATACTATTATACGAAAAACAACTTGGTGCAGACAAATGCTAGCATGCCATAGTAACTTCCAATAATAAAGCATAAATCATATTAGATGTCTAACACAATTCAACATAAACATATACAGTTGTAAAATGTCTAATACAATTCAACATAAATAGGCATTTACAATTGTAAAACACTTACTTGAGAGACACTGAGCTCCTCATGGGGCCTGTAGCAGAGTGGATTGTAGTTTTAAAAATGGTGCCTGCCACAGGTAATATTTATTAACTTTGGGATTGTCTTAAGGTAATAAACAGGGAAGGGAGAGGGGAGAGCAAGGGTGTGAGCAGGCAGTTCTTTGTACTGCTGCTGAGCCAAAGCAAAGACAAGTATGTGTTAAGAAACAATCACAATTGACCAAGGACTGCTCTGAAAGTGTACGTCATTTCTTAATTTCTCAGGTGGAAAAACAGGATAACCTTGTATCAGTAGGCTACTGTGGTCACAGTTTAAAGTAACAAACACACAGTATTGATCAGTTATGGATACTATTTGCTAACAGAAGGGAATAAGAGAAAGTGGAAGATGTGTGCGCGTGTGTGTGTGTGTGTGTGTGTGTGTGTGAGTGGTGGGGGGACTGCTTACAAGGCAAAGCAGAGTGCTCTCCAGGGGAAAATGAATATTGGCTCAAACAGGTAGACACATACTCAAAGTTAACTGTAACTGTGTGCAGACAGTTCAGACCTGGACTGCGCTTTTCTTACAAGAATGATAAAGGTGGTACCGCAGTTGAATACTTAAGAGTGGTGTTAGGTTCAAAGTTAACTGTAGCTGTTTGCAGACAGTTCAGACCTGGACTGCGCTTTTCTTACAAGAATGATAAAGGTGGTACCACAGTTGAATACTTAAGAGTGGTGTTAGGTTCAAAGTTAACTGTAGAAATATAAAGGAAAACCTCAAAATAAGTAATTCATTGATGACTTTACAAGATTTTTATAGAGAATTACAAAATAAAGCAAAAGCAATAGAAAGACCAGCTAAAAAAAGAAGAAAACCCTATTGCAAATTACAAAGATGTTGTATGATTAGAAGAAATAAAATAAATAGTAAGAATTTATTTATTTATTTATTTACATTTGTTAACCGGGTAGAGTCCAACTGGGCCAAGGAGCCCGGGGAGCAAAAAACTCCACATTCAAAATAGAATTGTAAAGATTATACAAAAATCAAGAAAAATTATAGAATCATAAAAAATAACAAAAAATACATACATATAATAATAATACACTCCACTCAAAGATTTTAAACAAGTAAAAAACAGAAGTCCAGAGATAAAGAAATCAGGTTGAGAACAACAATTGCAAATAATAAAACTAAACAAAAACAAAGAGAGAAATTAATTAAGAGAGAAACAACACAGTAGCTGTCAGATGTAGCATATATTAATAAATGTACAATGTACTGAAATTTAATAACATCTCTAAAAAAATCTCTAAAACAGTGTGTGCAAACTAATGTGTAGTTAACTTTAAAAACTATGCGGTAAAGTGATCTTATCATTGGAAAGTTTACGAAGGATAAAGAACCCATATTGGATGGAATGAAAATTGTATTCGCTTATTGGCCTGTTAGCCAGTAGGTTGAAAAATTATTTTTATGTCCCGATCAAAGCGACCTCTATATTCCTTCTTCTTATAAAGATTCTGTTATTTCCCAAGGATGATGTTAAAAGCCTACATAAAGATTATATATTTCCAATGGGAATTTAGTTATTGTGAAAAGCAGTAAGATGATGAATTCATCTAGACATAATTTTTGGTGATAATCTCCCATTGGTTGAGATGAAGGTCTTGGCTTTTTGTGGGAGCTTATTGGAAAGTGAAAGTTATGCAAATTGATATCTTATGCTCTGTCTGAGTGCTATTCATAGGTTATAAATGTGAATTATTTATGTTCATTGGTCAGAAATGAGAGTAAAAATGGAAATTAAGGCATTGTGAAGAGCAGGAAGATGTTGAATTCATCGAGACACAATCTCTGATGATCGTTTCCTATTGGTTGGGATGAAGATCTTGGTCTTCCATGGGAGCTCATTTGATAGTGAAAGTTATGCAAACAAATACACTATGCTCCATCTGTGAGTGCTATTCATAGGCTACAAATGTTAATTCTTTAAGTCCATTGGTTAGAAAATGAGAACAAAAAGTTATGTCATTGAATAGTGAAAGTTACACAAATGAATACACTATGCTCCATCTGTGAGTGTTATTCATAGGCTACAAATGTTAATTCTTTAAGTCCATTAGTTAGAAAATGAGAGCAAAAAGTTATGTTATTTTGAATTGTTGAGCCTTAACTATTCTAATGAAATTAAAATAATAAACCATAGCAGTATACTTTTGGACATAAATTAAATTAAAAGTACACCAAAATGTAGTGTTTAATGTTTTTTACCACTGCCGATGGGATTATCAGCTTGCCATTCTTATAGAGATATGCAAGCATAAAAGTGAAGCTTGTTACAAAACTTCTTGACAAGGAATGTTACATTTACAAAGACATCTTGACATTAGCCTTAAAAAGTGGCTAGTGAGTGAGCTTTTAACTGAAAATATGCAAAGGCAGATGAACACTCATTGGACAGAAAGAAACATTCTTGTTTTTTCTGAGATTCCATTGGTTGTTTGATTTATAGGCAGAGACAAGCCTTTATGTCTTGATGACAGAGAATTAAGTTGCGTTAAATTAAAAAGGCATTGTCTTATTATTAAGATCATGCTAAAGAGGTTAAAAAAATTCATGCATCAAGAGTTGACTTTATATAGATTTTGCGTTTTCCAACTACTCATTGAAACTTACAAGGAATTTAATGGGTGTTGTTTAAATCTGTAATAGAATGTTGTTTGGTCTTAACGAGAGTCTCGATCCATATTGGAAGCTATTAAGGGGCTTGGCTAGTCTAAGCCTACTATTGGCCAAAAATATAGAGTGAGTAAACTTTTTTTCATTGGTGAAAAATATACAGGAAAAGATTAAGTAGATTTGCATTGGATGGAAAGTAAAGGCTTGGCAAGTTTATGCTTATTGTTGGCTAAAGGACCTGGATCGAAAAAGTTATTTTCTATTAGAGGAAAACATGTAGAAAGAGACTTAAAAGATTTTTGATTAGATGAAAAGCCCAGTTCTCCATATCAACAAAGATTGATTGGTTAGCTTCAACAAACTGGTGAACAATGATTATTTGCATCTACTTTAAATGTGTCATCTGATCTAAACATTGGAATGTGATTGGATGTTTGTTCTTTTAAAAATAAGTTATTCAGAACTAACTAATCAGTATCTGAAGAAGGCATTTTGCCGAAAGTGCTTGTCCTGGTTCTGAGTGAATAAGTTTGTTTTATTCATTAAAGTTTTACGTCAGTTTTACTGTGGTGGAAAGTTCCTTGTTTTCTCAATTAAATTTCATAACATGGGTAAGAGCCAGAGAAAAAACAGTTGCTTAGAGAGGTAAAAAAGAGAAAGTAAAAAGGGCAAAATGATCAACCAGGAGAGCAGAAGGAGCAAATCCACCTGGATTTGAGATATTCTTTAGTAATGGTTTTAAAGGAAAAATAGCTGGTAGTTTTTTGAATAGGTTGAGGGAGAGCATTCCAGGCCTTAGCCATTTCATTAGAGTAGAGACAGTCACCATGGTAGTTATGAGACTGGGTTAATTTTATTATCTGTCTGTTGGAGGATCTAAGGGGCCTAGTATTGACTTGAGGTTCAACTAAGGACGAAAGAGAGGGGCATTGGTTTGGGTTGTGAAGGACTTTGTATGTAAGAGTGAGATGGTTTAGTGTTATCAGGTTGGGAAACTCAAACCAATTTAGTTATTGGAGAACAGTGAACAGATTTGTGGGGGTGATTGCAGGCAAATTTTGCAATCTTATAGCAGGATGATAGGTTGTTTAGGTCAGTTTTGCGGAGGTTAGTAAATATGTGAGAGCAGTAGAGTAAGATAAATAGAAGTTGTGACCTGGCAGTGGCTAGTCTTGCTTCATTTGTAAGGAAGAGTTTTGCATGGTTGGCATGAACTTTTTTTAATTGACAGGGAAATGTGAACATCAAATTTCAGACTTCTCATCTATAGTAACTCCAAGGAGTTTGGTGTGATTTGTGGGTTCGACTGTGGTTCCATTGATGAATAAATGGTGAAAGGTGGAGAGCGGTTACCTGATGGTTTGTTGGTGAAAATCAAAAGACTGGTCTTATTGGGGTTTAGAATAAGTTGGAGGTTGGTTAGGTAAGTTTCAAATTCATGAAAAGCATTTTGAGTCTTATCATGGAGTTCTTCAAAAGAAGGGGCAGAGCAAATAAGGTATGTAACATCTGCATATTGAATGATTGTAGCAAGTTGAGTAGCTGAGTTCATACTATTATTAAACAGGATAAAATGAAGGGGGCCAAGTATAGATCCTTGGGGTACACCAGTGGAAACTGGTAGCAGAGAAGAGAGATTATTATCCCATTTGGTGCATCTTTACAGTCAGACAGGTAGCTATTAAACCATGTAAGAGTGGACAAACTAAAATGGTAAAAGGCAAGTATGTTTAGTAAAAGCTGGTGGGAGACAGTGTCAAATGCCTTTGACATGTCAAGAAAGATAGCTGAGACTAGGAGATTATTGTTCATGAGTTGATGAACCGTGTTAGTGAATGATATTAAGGCAGTGTTAGTGCTCTGCTTAGGCTAAATCCATGCTGGGAAAGGGATAAAACGTTGTTGTCTATTCGATGGCTTTGGAGTTGTAAGTGAATACATTTCTCAAGGATTTTAGATAAGGGAGAGAGGATGGCAATGTGATGATAGTTTCTGAATTCCCTGGAGGGGGCCGCCCTTGTGGAGGGGGATGATATGTGCAACTTTCCAGAGGTGACATACCTATTATTCAGAGATAGAGCGATTGATAAGAAGAGATATGGGATAGGCAATAGATGGAGCAGCAATACTTAAGAATTTGTTGGAGAGTTGGTCTGCAGCTAGGCAGCAAGGTTTAATTTTACTGAGGAGTTTTTTTATGAAGGAGGTTTTTACAGGTTTGAAGGAGAAGGAGTTGATGGAATTAGAGACAAAGAGGGGAATGGAGAGAGGTAGAATTTGGTGGTTATTTAGGAGTGAGGTGATAGTTTATAAAGTGGGAGATGAATAGGGCTGCAATAGATTCAGAGGTGTTAAATGTGAAGGGAGAGAGGGTGGAAGTTTTACCTGGTTTAAGGAGGTTGTTAACAGTTTGTCAGAATTTGAGAGGGTTGTGAAGGTACTTAACTTGAGAGGTATGGAAGTAGTTTTTCTTGTCATTTCTTATACATTTCTTTGTTTGGTTCCTTAGCTGCTGATATATGGTTTAATCATAGATGCTTTTGGAGGACTGTTATACAGCTTTAGCTCTATCTCTTAGTTTGATGAGAAGTTTGGTGTCATGGGTTAGCCAAAGAAGTTGTTTGGATTTGATTTGTAATTTTCTACTGAGGGCCAGGATGTTTAGAAGTACTAGGTATTTGTTATTAAATTATTCAACTGCAAGAGCCAGGTTAAGGGTTCTTAGTGGTGACCAATCACACTGTTGTAGAAGTAGGTAGAGAGTATTGGGTGAAATCTTTTTCTTACAATGGGTGAATATTATGTGAGAAAAAAAATGGGTTTGTATTCTTTTTTTTAGTAAATAGGTGGGAGAGTGATCACTAAGACAGATTAGAATGCAGCCTCCTTGGTTGTTTGGGTTAGGTTTGCTGGTTAATATCCAATCTAGTAGAGATTATTTTTGATAGCATTTGTCAGTATGAGTGGGACAGTTCATGATCTAGGTAAAATTGTATAAATTAATAAAGTCAGAAGGCCTGTTGGAAGAGCAGGAAAGCCACTTAAGATTAAAATCTCCAAGGATGATAGTTTCTTGATTGAAGGTGGTGGCGGACCAGGAGAGGAGATGTTCAATGTTGGAAAGGTTCTTACCTGGGGGTAGGTAGATGGCCAGGATAATTATAGCTTTATGTGTGTTAATATGAAGACGTGCTATGAGTAATTCTAAGTTGGGGATGTCTGGTGGGGGTATATGTAATTGTTCGTGGGTCTTTGAACATTATAGCTATGCCACTACCTCTTTTGTTTAATCTGTCTAGCCTAATTATGTTATAATTTTGAGGAGTTAATTCAAGATCCTGGATGTGTGGTTTTAACCAGATTTCAGTTAAAATGCCTATGTCAGGAGAGTAGGTGGTTAATATAGCATGGAATTCTGTGATCTTATTTACTAGGCTTCCTAGATTAAAACTGGTGATTAGCAGGTCAGATTTAGAAATAATTGGTAGGATTTTTAATGTTAGTAATAGAGGGTAGTAGTTAGTGGAGTTTATGGTAGGTTTTGGGAATAATATCTGTGCTTTGTTTGTGTCACAGCTAGGGCCAGGGTTAGGATGTAGATCTGTAAGCAGTTTTATGTGTGTTAGGGAGTGTAGAATTATGCGTGCTTGTTTGATTTTTATGAGGTGATAGCTGAAAGTGGGGAAAGATGAAAAGGTACTTTTTAAATTACTGAGACGGAAGAGAAGAAAGTAAGAAAAATTAAAAAGAAGTGAGCTGATTTGACTGTATGAGTTAGTTAAAGGTATGTGGAGGTTGTTTGATAGAGTGGGAGAGCTATTGTACTGGAAGTCCTGATTGTGTAGGTTGGTGGAGGTATAGCCTAGGATGAGAAGATCTGATAGTATGGGGTAGTAAAAATGTGTGGTAATAATTCATGGTTGGAGAAGTTATAGTGAATAAGGTGGAAGGTGAAGATGAAGAGGAAGCAAGGGGGCAGCAGTGGGAGGTTAAAAAAAGAGAGCTATGGGAGCTAAAAAAACAGAGTTGTCGAATAGATGTGGCAGAAAAGTTGGTGGTAAGGGGAAGAATAGGAGAAAGGTGAATTTAGCAAACCAAAATGGATGGTTAGGCTAGTAATGGAAGAGAATTAGAAATGTAAGGAGAGAAAACTGAAATATTAAGAGAAAAACAAAAAGGAGTGGAGACAGCAATGGTAGGGTGATAAAGAAAGTGGGAGTGGCAAAGAGGATATAAAAGTAGAGATAGTGGGGGCGGGTGGATTTAGGGGGTAGGGAGGGAAGCGGAGTGAGCCAACAGGGTGACTGGAGTGGGGCAGGAACAACGAGACTGAGAAAAAAAATAGAAACAAAACTATCACTAAACACTGCACTATTACAAGGACAAGCTGCAGATTAGTGCACAATCATGAATTAACTGTTTATTCATAAAAAAGAACAAAACTACAGTAGGTCAGAATAAATGGGTATATAGAAAAGGTGACCTGAAAAAGCTTAGCATTTGACACCATCACACACTCTAAAAATATAAATCTCACTCTGTTTAACAAATTAAGGTTTGAAAACTTAAAAAAATGTATTAAACATACACAACCAGGCTAAAACTGCTGTTCTAAGAGTCACAGGTGCATTTAGAGGTATGCAATGTCAGAGTATCAGAACTAGCAGGCTATTTAAAGAGTACAACATGCAATCAAGTGGACATTGTAGTAGGAAAAGCTCACACACTAGAAAAGAGAAAAAAGACAATAAGTCACTGAGAGAGGAGAAAAAGAAACACTAGACTATTAAACGCTAAAATCTAATGTAACAATAGGAAAGTATTACAGCTGACATATCTATGCCTAAAACTAGGAATAACAGTATGATAATATTATGCTGACTACAGTAAGTATTAATCTAACAATCAAAAAAGTACCAGTACATTGAGGAAATAAAGGCATTTACAGAAAAAGAAAAATAATCAAATTGTTATAATAATACAATCTTAAGAACTTAGCATAAATGCTAGTGTAAGGGATACAAAGCTAAGGAGACTAAGCTGACAGATTTAAGAATGGCGCCTTTTCTAGTTCAAAATCAAGATGGGAGTGGCTAACAATACAACAAGAACAACAAGATTGAGAAAAAAAAATTAAAAAAAAAAATATCACCAAACACTGCACTATTACAAGGACAAGCTGCAGGTTAGTGCACAATCACAAATTAACTGTTTATTCATAAAAAAGATTAAAACTACAGAATAAGCTCTAATATAGAGAATATGAAATGGAAGAAGTAACAGCCAGAGAAAGTGAGACAAAATTAAGAAAAGCTCCTAAATAAGAAACATCAGGTCAAGATGTAGTACATAATATCTGTATAGCGGTACTAATATCTTTACCCAAAGATTTAGACCTGAGTAAAAATTACTGACATGCACACCCAAAACAAATATCAACTTGGTCAACAACAGTAAAAAAAAACATATTCCTCCTTAAGAGAGAAACTGCAAGCAATCCTAAGAACAATAGACTAATAAATCATTTTCCAATAAAAATAAATGATATACTGGAAATGATGCAGACAAAATGTTATAGTCATCTGTAAAAAAATCAATCATGGCAACAGGACAAAAAGGTAATAAAAGAAAATGTTATTGGCTCTAGGTGATGGCCATTGTGGATGTGACACCCCAGCCCCATGCACAAAATGGGAAAAGGAGGGTTGATGTAACAAAATGTCATATATTATTAAAAATCCATAATACAGAGCTGTGAAAGGGGCAAAAAATCTAAATATGCCATGGGTAGATTACAAAATACATTCAATAACATCCGACATTCATGGATAATAGAATGCTTGCATTTACATAAGAAACACCCTACATTGGTCAATTACAATGAAGTGACTATAACATAGTGGCAGGGATAAAAATTCAAAGTGGGATATTCCAGGGTGAGTCTTTGTCAGCACTGCTGTTTTCTTTTGCCCTTAACTCATTAAGCTGTTTACTTACTAAACTAGAATATAAGCAACTTCCAAAAACCACACATGTTCAAAGACATATCATCAATTTTTATATGTGATTTAAAATTGTATAGTTCATAAGATAAGTATCTGAAAACACAACTAAAAATGGTTAAAAATTTCTCAGATAATATAAGAATGGCATTTTGTCTTTATAAATGTGTAAAAGCAACATTTATAACAGGAAAGCTGCAACACCAAGAAAACATCAACTTGGGACATGAATGTGATATAAAGGAACTTGAATAAGAAGGAGCATATAAATATTTGAGAATGGATGAAGGGTCAGCAATAAAACATGAGCAGATAAGAGCAAAGCTTAGTACAGAAGACTCTCTTTATTTTTTTTAGTTAATTTGGTTTTACCATAAATAAACAAATCAGTTATAAAGCAGACAACTATTTACGTAAGTCCACATCTAATAAATACATCAAAGTTATACATATCAACAACAATTAATATTTTTCAAGCAAGTCTTTAGGTTTAAGCAAAGATTTAAATGAATGTGTAATATTAGAAGTTCTCATCTTTATAGCATGCAATTCATTACTGCAAACATTTTTTTTGCCATACTAATAAATTCAACATTGAGGGGATAATTATTCTTTTCCAATTTTTAGTAATTACTTTTCTGAAAGTAATAAGAATAGACCAAAGAAGAGGCACTTGGGTTTTTGGAATTATATCACAAATCACAGCATTAAATAAAACTAAAGATTTAGAAATATTACATCTATCTGACCATAGAGCTTGAATGAAATTATTAATTTATTTTCAAAAAGGGGAGATGATTTCACAAATATGGGGAGATGACTTCAGATTCATATATCATATGCATCCAATCAGCTATTATTTCAGAAACACATCTTCAGCATTTAATTCTATTTGATTATACGCAATTGTAATTTTGTTAGGAGTGGCAAAAGCTATGTGCAAGAATTTACAAATAAAAATTTTCCAATATAATGAAGATATAGTTTTATTGGTAGACTTTAATATGATTTTCTTGTATTCTTCAGATATGTTTTCATTATTAATTTTTGAGGAGTAATTCCAATAGTAATATTCTAAATATGTGGCATCTAACTTAAGCAGTTTACAAATTTGTGACAAAAATGATTTATTTTTATTGCATTATTAGTGATATTTATTAAGAATTTCAATAACTTGGAGAACAATTTCTTATCTAGGCTAAATATCTTAGTAAAGTCTGTGTACACAGTCTCTAAATATTAGTAAAATTAACCAATTTTTAGAATCTTGATTGCATTTGAACCTTAGATTTTCAACAATATATATATATCAGTGCTATTTAAGAATTGATGCCAATCAATTAATTATTTTGTTGTTTCAATACTTGCATTTTGTTGAAATTATGAGTTTCTAAGCAATCATTTGTATATGCAATTGGAAACATAGATAACACTAAGTCTTTTATACAATGGTTGGAATATGTGAACTTTTGGAAAGAGGAAATTATGTTATTTAAATAAGGAATTTGAGAAGAAGATGTAATTCCATTTACACAAAAATCTTTTAATAACCAGATAAAACTATTAGGGACTATTTGTTTATGACTGGTTGTGATATATTTATTATTTACTAATAATATTTATTGATGTATCTGTTTTAATTTTGAATCATAAGATGAATTTATCCACACTGCTATAACTTTTACAATTGTCAAAGTAGCATACAATTGAAAAATAGGGAAGCCTGTTCCACCATTATCCCAACCTTGTCTGTGCCAAAGAAAGGAAACTCTTGGTTTATTAGTAGAATAGTATTTATCTTCTTTATCAATTTTTTTTTTTTGGTGAAGATGGTGCTAAAGATTGTAAGACAAACTATTTTTGGGAGAATTACTATCTTAATAAGCATTAATCATTCTTCCATGGTAAAGAAGAACTTGTTCCACTTTATGACGAAACTTAAAATTTTACCAACAGCCTATTAAAAGTTTGTTTGTACCATTTCTTTACTATTAGACTTAATGGTTATACCAAGGTATTTAATTTGACTGCTATTCCAATTGAAGTTAAACTATTTTTGTATGCTTTTTTTTTATTTTTTTATTAATAAATAATGTACTTGTTTTGTTATGATTAAATCTTAAGTTTGATATTTCTTCAAACTGATTTATAGAGCGAATTATATGTTCTAATGCAGGGGTGGCTCGTGCTATAGGACTGCAAGACTGCAGCCCTCCCACCTAAAAATAAATAAAATTTAAACAGAGAAACACAAAAGCAAAAAACAGTAAATTCCTAGACTGTTTTCTCAGCAGTCTTGATAGAGGGAAAGGCATCTCGGCCCCAAGATGCCCAGCAGTCTGTGCGGCAGTGACGTCACAAAATGGAGGCACTCCGGACTGCATCAGCAGCAGGCTGGAACAATCATGGATTCGGAATGGACCAATCGCGCAATGGGCTGTTTGGAAATCTCGTCGGTGGCAAGGGAGCAGTTATTTGGTTCGGCGGAGTGGAAGCAGTTGCAGGCACAGAAACTGTTTGGCAGCAAGGTAAGCAGGCAAAGGGACTGATGTGTGTGTGTGTGTGTGTGTGTGTGTGTGTGTGTGTGTGTGTGTGTGTGTCTGTGTGTATGTGTGTGTGTGTGAAATGCCCCAGTTGCTATATACTGGTGGCTAGAGCAAACTCTTGGTGGTGTGGTAGGAAATACCTCAGGCTTGAACCCTGTACCTTGTATGCAGGTGATAAGGGCCTGAATTCTCTACCCACCCCAATTTGCATAAAAATTGCAGATTTTTGCCTCATATTTGATCTGTTCTGTTCCTCATAATATCTGTGGTTTCTAAATGTTTCAATGCTTGATATTTGATGGTGCAGTGGTAGCATTGTTGCCTCACAGCTGCAGGTTCTCAGATTTGATTCTTGGCTGGGGTGCCTTCTGTGTGGGGTCTGCATCTTCTCCCTGTGTTTGTGTGGGTTTGCTTTTGTGTCCTCCCATGTTACAAAGATATGTCTGCATTATTTCTTCCTGGGCCTCTGCTGCAAATTGTTTTTTTTGTTCCAAGTCAGACTGTCCTGATTAACAAATGTTAAAATTGACAGGCATTTGAATTTCAGACTTCAGGTTTCTGAATGTTTAATTCCTTACATATTTGATGGTGCAGTGGTAGCATTGTTGTCTCACAGCTATAGGTTTTCTGGTTTGATTCTTGGCTGGGGTGCCTTCTGTGTGGAGTCTGCATCTCCTCCCTGTGTTTTTGTGGATTTGCTCTGGTGTCGATTTCTGAATGTTTAATTCCTTACATATGTGATGGTGCAGTGGTAGCATTGTTGCCTCACAGCTAGAGGTTTTCTGGTTTGATTCTTGGCTGGGGTGCCTTCTGTGTGGAGTCTGCATCTCCTCCATGTGCTTATGTGGATTTGCTCTGGTGTCCTGCCATTTTACAAAGACATGTGTCTGCAGTATTTCTCCCTGGGCCTCTGCTGAAAATTGTTTTTGTTCTGTCAGAAGTAAAATTGACAGGCATTTGAATTTCAGACTTCATATTCTTCAGAAAATACATAGTAACACAACCTTTTATTCTATCAATTTTCTAAGTTTATAAGATGAATATTTGAAATTTGTCTCTATTTTTGGGACTGTATTCCCCCATTATTGGCTTCATCCAGGTTTTTTGTGCTAAGGTTGACACCTATGGCAAGAACTGAATTCACTGAATATGTTTGAGGGCTGCATTCCCTCATTACTGGGTTTGTCCAGGTGTAAGAGGTTGACAGCTATGGTGAGAACTGAATTCACTAAATGATAGCCATTTAAGTTTCAGTCTTCCTCTCTTTCACAAAGCAGCTGATTTGGCATAGTGGTATGTTGCTCTGACTGTTTTGCACAGGGACCTTGGCAGTAAAATGTATGGTGGTAACACAGCATTTTTCTTTCACAAAGCAGCTGATTTGGCGTAGTGGTATGTTGCTCTGACTGTTTTGCACAGGGACCTTGGCAGTAAAATGTATGGTGGTAACACAGCATTTTATTCTAGCAACTTTCCAAGATTATACATTATACAAGCAATGTTTAATGTGTCCCTGGTTTTTGGGCTTTTGACCCCCCCCCCCTCCAATAAATGTTGGCTTTTTCCAGATTTCTTGTGCTGAGAAGTTGAGATGCAGTTGAGTATTGAGTAGATTTTACAAGGAGCTGAGAGCTGCAGGGGAAGAAAAGTTTAGTGCTGCTTATACTAAGTCTGCTTGCATTGTTAATAGCACAACAGGTTGTGTACTTGCTTTTGATGCAGAAGGCTGTGGGTTCTACTCCCACAAGGGGTGGATGCTGCCATACTGAGAATGTCCTCCTTGGTGAAGATACTAACTATTAGCCTGTTATCAGTTTGCCATCCATTTCCTATTACAATATTACTAGCTTATCATTTTTTTAATGCAATATAGGCAATTTATTCCTCAGGGGCAACAGACACTATTTTTCGATGAAACCATGAAATATAAAGGTGTTTGCTAGCAGCGACCTCTTCATTAGTTACAGATTTCTTTAATGTGGAATTATTTAGATGACTTTTACTTCTTCAGAGATTGTGCATATTTACTGATAATGGTGGACGTAGAATTGTGCATATTTACTGATAATAGTGGACTGTAGAATTATGCATATTTACTAATAATGGTGAACTGTAGAATTATGCATATTTACTGATAATGGTGGACTGTGGAAGTTTGAGTAGACTTTTATGATGGAAATGTTCTGAACTGGGCAGTTTTGTCATTATGGGTGCATGCATTTTGTTTCATTGTTTACTGGAAAAATGTTCTGAATTGGGCAGTTTTGTCATTATTGGTGCATGCATTTTGTTTCATTGTTTACTGGAAAAATGTTCAAAACAATAAATTTAAAATGCCCTCTAACAACTGTACTGTATCGTACAAAGAATATAATTTAGCACAATCAGGAAGGCGTATCAAAGAGCACACGTATGTTTCATATGCAAGGGGCCTATGATTTGAAAACAGCCCAGAATTAATCTTTATCTGCCACTGGCAAAATGTATTTTCTTTGAATGTGGGTTTCAATGCTGTTTCAATGAATGTGAGTTTCAAAGGCAGAGAAGTTTTAATGCTAAGTCTGTTTTCATTGTGAGATTGCATTGCTTTGTTTAGCAGATGTCTTAGTGTCTGTACTGTAAAATGCAAAATAAAACTTTCAAATGAAGTCCAAATCCTCATAGAAGTAAAGCAGTATGCACATTAGTGTTTATGGTAAATGGAGTGAAATAGCCATGTAATGGATCATTGGAATGGCTGCAGAGGGGAGGCTCCATTCAACCATGATTTTGTGAGGGGAAGGGCGGCAAACTTAAAGACAGCCCCAGCTGAACTATACCTCCCAACTGTCCAGATTTTCAAAGAATGAATAGATTTTTGCTTCTTATTTTTGGTTTGTTGCTTATAAAATTTGTGGTTTTCTGGCAAATCATTTGGGAATTAAGTCACTAAATAATGACACACTGAGTTTCAGACTTCATAACCTTCAGAAAAATGCATGCTAAAGTAAGACCTGTTGTTCTATCAACTGTCTCAGTTTATACAAGAGTAATTTTTAGTACTATTTATATGTTCCCCCAATATATTTGGCCTTGTCCAGATTTATTGCATTAACAGGTTGAGAGGTACATGCAAATAAATTGCTTTATAGAATTAGGCATAGCCAACCTCTCAATTGTCCCCGATTTTGGCTCAAAATGTTGTTCTTCCCCCTAATAATCCCTCTGCAAAATAGCAATTTTGGAAGAAAACATGGAGGGTTTACAATTAAGAAATAACTGTAATAATCAGAGTTATAGATTACTTTTATTTCAGAAATGAATGCAGATTCTTTTATTTTGTCAGCTGCTCAAGTTAGCAGTACTAATATTAAAGTGTCCCTTCTTTGACAGGTTCCCAGCTGTATTGTGTGGCTATTTTATATTTTTGCATCACATTTTTGGTCCATTTTTCATAAAATTGTGTTTTTTTTTTTGCAAATTAGTGACAAATCATTACAGACTGAAGTTAGAAAATAATGACAGACATTTGAGTTTCAGACTTCATATCCTTCAGAAAATTCATACTAATGCAAGACCTGTTCTATTATCTTTCTAAGTTTATAAGAGCAATATTTAAAAATTGTCCTTATTTTTGGGCCTTTTGTCCCACTTCTATGTATGGCTTTGTCCAGATTTCTTGCTCTGAGGTTGAGAGGTATGACAAATGTGTCAGGGCCATCACAATCAGCCAGAGACATTTCAAATTGTGACATACTTGTTGCACCCCACTCCCCCATGTCGTGACTCTGGATGTGTCCAAGCAAGGCAAGAAGTAGTTATGCAGTGTAAATGTGCAGAGTATCCCCCCCCCCATTCAAGGTAGACACAAGTACTACAGTGGCTTTTCATCTGTCCTTGATTTTGCAGAATGGTCTGGTTTCTGTCATATTTTTGCACTGTTGATTTATGCTTATTACTCAAAGTGCCTGTTGCTCTGTGTTTAAGTAGCAATGCTTTAATGACCATCAGGTAAGCTTGTCTGAGATCGTAAGATGCAAGTAATTGCCAACATTGAAAGCCTTTCTGTTGTTGCCATGTAGAGAATACTTAACTAGATAAAGTATAAGCCTTGGGTACTGAAATGCATATGAAAGTATTTGTAATAAAGGACAGAATTACATTATTTTAAGAAGCTCATTACACTTGTTGGAGACTTCCAATCATCTCTGCAGGCTTTACCCGTAAACTAAACAGAATGCCAATCGTGTGGTCCATAACCTGTACAGTAATCCTTTAAGCAATGCATCTTGAGCTTGTTTCTTGTTTGCTTTTCATTTTTTACTTTGATCATGTTTTCCCCATGAAACAAGTAGATAGTTGTCAGGCAGCAGGTCTTTTTTTGGATAAGAAACATGTTTACAAGTGGGGGCATCACAGAGATTTCTACTTTTACCGTGTTACTTGGTACTTTAATAAAGCTGAATATAAATTATAATTAGAACTGCAGTGCAAGAAGTGGTTTGAGTTGAGTGCTGCTTGTTTTTCTTATACTTGATTTTGACTGGCATTCCAGTAATGTATTTAAAAAGTAATTTATTTTTTCATGCCTCACAACCTTTTTGTTACCATCTAGATATTAAGTAAGCTGTCATGCAGCCAATGCATTGAAATATTGGACTCTCATAATGACGGTTTGGCACCCAGGGCAGCGTATTTAGTTTTTGTGGTTTTGAGCATAGCTCGTCCCCTTTCTAGTTGGCCGCACCCCTTCTCATTGACTCCACCCATTCAGCTGTCTCCTGCAGCCCCCCTTTGATTTGAAGTCACCAGCCGCCACTGTAAATGCATTTTCTATATTTCCAATCGTCATTAAAATATCATCAGCAAAGAGATGAATCTTTAGTTAAAAATCTTCTTTTATTTTTATACCATTAATGTTCTTATTGGATCTAATACTATTAGCAAGGGTTATATTGCTAACGCAAAATGTAAATGTGATTATGGACAGCCTTGTTTTGCACATTTTATGTAATTTAAAGGAATTAGAAATTAAAGAACCTGTTTTAAAATAAGCACAAGAGGGGTCTATATTAATTTGTCAAAAAATAATTCCAGCAAACCGCCATTCATTAAACATAAGCCAGCAAATGGCTGTTCATCAAGCATTCACTGAAGTGAAATTTTTTCTAAAGAAAGGGAGTTAGTTGGCCGGCATTAGTAAATTTTCCCTTTTCCCCACTGTATTGCTATCTCTGAGCTGGTATATCTAAGTATGGGGGTGTGCAGGGAGCCTCCCGTCACATTGGGTGGTTTTAATATAATGTAGTTTGTGTTACGTTTGGTGTGGGGGACAATTAATTCCCTTCCCTTAGAAAAAAACATTCACTAAAGTGAATGTTCAGTGAATGGTCGTTCGTTGGTTTGTGTTCAATGAATGGCCATTCACTGGAATTAGTTGTCAATAAATTTAGACCCACAAAAGAGTTATTGTATAACTTAAAAATTAATGCAGTTAGCTCAGGTGAGAAATTATACACTAAGTGTTCTAACCAGGTATAACCAATTAACTGAGTCAAAAGCCTTATCTAAATTGAGACTAATGATAGAAACTTATTTGTTATTTGCATAGTCTGTTAATGTACGTATTCTTATTATATTATCCTGTGCATGTCTATTTAAAATAAACCCAATTTTATCATTGTTAATTAGTTAAGGTATAAGTACATTAAGTCTATTAGCTAAAATGGACGTGGACATCTTATAGCCCACATTTATAAGTGAAATTGGTCTGTATGAGGAGCACCTTGTAGGATCTTTACCTTGTTTTAAAATAGGTGATATAAAGAAATATTTCCATGATGGGGAACTTCAGCGGTTGTTTTTTATATTTCTCTATAGACCTTCACTAATATTTTAACTGCATCATCTGGTAATATTTTATATAGTTCTGGTATAAGACCATCTAAGCCTGGCACCTTGTTATTTTTTAACTTTTTTATTTGATCTTTTATTTCTGTTGAAGTGAATTGTCTATCAATTATTTTGACACTTATTATTTTATTATTTATATTTTCTCTTAGAAAGGTTTCAACCACATCATCATTATCTAGGTTATTTGTATTAATATTTATATTTTCATAAAATATTTTAAAGCCCTCAAGAATGCCTTTAATATCTGCTCTTCTTTCTTTTTTATTATTTGTATGTGTTATCATTTCTTTGATATGATTTAGTTTATTCATTTTCTTTGATCTAAGAGCAAGTTTATGCATGCTTAAACAGTTTATTGAACATGCCTACAGTTTTTGTTTTTCAAGGTTTATTGAATATTTTATGATTTAGAATTTTGACATGTTTTGTATTTAAAATTTTAAGTTCAGTCTGACTAATAATGTCATTTGGTTTTAGATTTAACTTTAGTTTGTCTATTTTGGCCTGTAGTATATTCAAATCTTTGTCCCATTCTCTTGGTTTACTAATATAGCAGCTTATAACTCTTCTATTTAAGTAAGCCTTTAGTGAATCCCACAGGACAATGTCAGATACCTCACCAGTCATGTTTATTTGTTGGAAAATTTTGATCTCTTTAACATGCCAGTCCTTGAATACGTTCATTTTAATAATGTACATTGGTAATCTCCTGTGATGCATTAAATTGTCAGTTTTTAGAATAATATTAAAGATTATAGCATTGTGGTCCAATAATGGACATGAAACTATAGAAACTTCTCTGATATGTGATAACAGATTGTTTGAGACAAAAAATTCATCAATATTTGTGTTCCATATCTATATGAATAAAGAGTAAATTGAGGTGAGTTTGTTTCACTTAGCTCATTTATATCCTTTAAATTCATTAGATTTGTAACATTTGTTAAGTGTCTGGCTGAAGATGTAAGTCTCACCTTTCTAGCTGTAGTAGAATCTTTGTATGATAAAAATACAGTGAAAATCACCAGTCATTATAAATTTACCTTTCTTGTAATAAGGTATACAGTGTAAGTAATTTTGGAATCTTTATCATCAATTCAATAAGAGTTCACCATTGTTTATATATATATATATATATATATATATATATATATGTGTGTGTGTGTGTGTGTATATATATATATATATATATATATATATATATATATATATATATATATATATATATAGTTTTCTGTTCCATTCACTTATAACAAGGCTTAAGACACCATTTTTACCAATATAGGTATCTTTTACTTTAGACATTACTGCTAAGGTCTTTCATAAATTTTGGGTGCTTCATCCTTTAGCTGTAAATCCTGAACCTGCTAAACCAAATAATTCTTTAATGAAAGTTTATTTGTATCTATATTAAGTAAATGTGTTTACTGTAGAAACAATATTTGGGCTTTGTGTAATTGCAAGTATTTGAACAGATTCCCCCTCTTTACTGGATTATTCAGTCCATTAATATTAATAGATATGCATTTAAAATCAGACTTTTATATAAGAGAGAAAACATCAAAGGTATAATAAACTCGCATTTATGTACAGAACTTTTTGTACATTTTATATATAGCAACATGAAATATTCAGCTATAGACAAAACTTTTGAAATAAATAAAAAATTAGCTAATGATATAACCCTAAAACATTCTACCATGGAATAACACATTCCTAATTTGATGAAAAAGATGAACAAATTACCTCTATAACTCTCCATTAGACTAACAATGCTTAGCTCATGCTTCTGATTCATATTAATGTGTCTCATATTTTTAGTACGCATCATCTTAAAAAAGCCTGTCAGTGAGTTATTATGAATAAGAAAAGTTAAACAGGTGTTCAGACGCTTTATTATGAGTTGACCAAACTGAATAACTCTACAATCCATCTTTCCCTGTAAATAGCATTACCTCCTTGGTCTACTATAGGGAGGAAGCCAGTTGTTATTTTCATATTTATTAATTTATAGGCCAGATGATTTATATTTTTTCTATTTTATTAACTACCTGTAAAGCTATTCATAGGATCATAAGTGCATAAATTAATACAAGGTTTACTGCCCTTGTGGGCCAGTCCAAGCCCAGTCAATTACCTCATATGTGAATCAAACCTTGCACTTGTGCCTGTAAGGTGAGCACCTTAACCATTATGTCAACCTCCCACCCTTGTAGATATTTTTATATTCCTTAACTATATACATATTTACTTATTCTGATATCTCATTCTATTTCTGTTTATATACTATGTCTTGTACTATTACTATAGTCCTAGATTTTATATTTTAGCAATGATCCTAGTGTAGAATATCATATAACTGAATATTTATATTTACTTTTATATATGTTATATTCTTTAATTTAGTAATACTGTTAGAATCAGTCCTATTTTTGTCCTTAAATATTATGTCTAATAGTATCAACAAACATCTGAAAAATCTTCCCTTTTATGATTCAAACTTTCCATAATGAATTGTTCTGATATACTAAGTTTTGTTATTATTAAAAAGAGACAATTACAGAGAAACACCATCCTAATTTTTTTTTATCAGAAGTCTGTTTCTATAGGCTAGTAGATAAACTATCCTTTTAGTATACTGCATGCATTCAGAACTATTTAATACTCAACAGTAGTTTAAAATGCAATTCAGTGTCTTTTGCTTATTATCTTACTTGTATTCATTGACATCTTAGCATATGATTCAGTATTATGATTATTTACATTTAGATAGGAAGAAGCAATCTGGACAGTTCTTAGAGTTTTCAGAACTCCCGCACCATCATAAAAGTGCTTTAAGCTGGTCCTCATGACAAGGTCTTGCAAATGAACAGTTTATCAGCTACAATCGTGACAAAAATATTCTCAAGTGAATCGAAGTCACATCCACATTATACATCAATCCCTCAAACCCTTCTAAACCACTAAAAAACAACAAAAAACATTTCAAAGTATGTTAACCACTAGAAAGCTATTGCATTTAAAGGAACAACATTTAATTATTCATTAAGCACTATTTGTATGAAATGTTTAATATAAAGCAAACTGTCATTTTTTAAAGGAGACATAGGATATAAACTTGCTTTAAAATAATGACAGTTATATGTGATCCAGGCTTAACTTGTAAAAGTGTGACTGTTACTTTAATTATTTGATATTATTCCAATAATATCTTTTATATATGCAAAAAGCTATATTTTTTCTACTTTTTAACACAGCATGGTCAAGTATACTATCAGTAGCACACTACTGGACCATTTTAAGAACCCAGAATTTAACTTAACATGCCTCTTTACTGTCATTTGTTGCAACTTGTATTTAATAGTCCATTGTCACGGTCCCCTTCAATAAAAACATCACACCGAATGACATTTGACGACCTTTATTAAACTTCCATAAACATGATTGTTAAAATAACATCCATGTAACATTAACATAGGACAGCGTGACCCCACTCATCCTGATCAGTAAGCAGCATCCATACCTCCACTCATTTACTTATGAAGCAGTGTACCACTCAATTCAGTTACCATTTATTGAATTACCTCCAACCAGATAAGCAGCTTACCTCTGCCTCTGCTTACTTATTTACTTATCAAGCAGTGCAAATGCTCACTTGCCTTTACTTATCAAGCAGTGCAACCGCTCACTTGCTTTTCCGAACTTATTAAATTGAACATCCACCACCAGAGGGGGAACAGAAGAGGGCAAACTGCCCCTTTTCTCAAACCATCAGCCTGACCAGGCTGTTCCTCCTCTCTCTGACCAAACTTTCAGCAAACTAGCCACCATTAAGGCACTAGGCCAAACATTATTTGGTGTATCCCCTCCTCCCTAACCAAGTTGGATCCAAGTCATCTCCTCCTAAAACCCTAACACACAACTACAAAAATATCCAGTTGCCTAAACAGCTGAAATCAAACCACTGAACCCTCTCCTATGCTACAGTAACAAAACCATAACCTCATAACCTAGCATAACCACTGCACTTGAGCTAAACAATTCTTACCTAACATCCAATGGAAGCCTTGCAATAATTCCAAGGGCATTACCAGCCAAGTGGACAACCAAACACTAAGCCCTCTGTCACTGAAAACCATACAAAGGCAATCGCATACCATCATGCAACAATGCAACCTCATTTAATTGCCCAATGAATATAATAACCAAATGAGATCTCTTCACTTGAAACCATGCAAAGGTAATTGCAAACCCCACACATAAGATTTCAGCCCCATTTTAATTGCCCAATGAATCTAATAACCACATATGATCTCTTTCCAAAAATTCCATCACCGGACTCCTGCCCACACACCAAACACCCATTAAAACCAATAAGAGACAAACCGCCATCATGGCCATTTATCAGTACAACTCCAAATGCACCAAAAACAGTAAACCCAAACCAGGCCACCAAAACACCATACCTAAAGCTGTCGAAGCAATGCAAGCCAAACTGCATGATATCTTCTTAACTGCCTCCCTTTTTTCACATAAAGAATAAGACAGGAGCTACAATTTAGTACAGTTAGCCCTGCCATCTGTGTAATAGCTGTACTCGCAGCAACATCCTCCTTTAGCACTGAACTGCCTTACCATACTCCCACTCTTGACAAATAACACTTTCCCCTCTGACCTCCTACCGATAACCAGCTGTAAAACACGTAATACCAAACTAGCAAATGCCCTACCATATGCTTTACTTATAAAAGGAGCCACAACTCCTGCACCAAGCTTTAAACCTTAATGCAATCTGACACACCTCATTTAACATGACCCATACAGCTGTCATATGAACCCTAATCCTCAACATTGCTGTCTAATAAGGGTCTGGGAAATGTTTGATCTGAGCATGGTTTATAATTGATAACTTCAGAGATGTATCATAATGAAAAAGAACATGTTGACATAGTCAGGGGTTTCATCAAAGTTGTCACAGAACCAGGATAAAGAAAAAGTGATTTCATTCAACACTATGTGCATTGCAGTATTTGAATTTTTCAGTATTCTTTAAATTTCCCAGAATTCCTTTTTTTTTCTGTATCATTTATTAAGAGTATAAACAAGCATGACCAGTTGAGATTGTTTCAAAGCCTTTATCATCTACTGTGATAACGTGATGAAAAAAAGGTTGTAAACTGCTTGTGTTGTTCTATCTTTGCTTAGTCGGTGTCAGTGGCACAACAGGTAGCACATTTGCCTTGGTACCAAAACAGATCGCTGATGCTGGCGTATGGAACTAGGTGGGTACTGCACTCCTGAGTGTGCTATCGTTCAGATGAGATGTTAAACTGAAACTTCATCTGCTTGAGTTGGTGGTAGCTCAGGTGGATGTTAACAATACCGTGGTACCTCTCAAAAAGTGTATGGGAACTTCCCCAATTCCCTGACCAAATTTACCCTAGTTGTACAAATACCACCTTGAGTCACCCCTGAAACGAGGCTACTAGCCAAGTAGGATTAAACCAGTTAGTAAAGTAAAATAAAAAGCCAAAGACTACACACTTTACAAAAAAAAGAGGTTGAGGTTACTATTTGATATTTTGTCTTTGTTACACTCTGAGTTTTTGGTTAATTCTTACATTTTTCTATTTCATTTATTTGTTTTTTCTGTTAACAGCTGTTGTGTCTCAGTTTCTGGTTGATAGTCTTGAAGACTGCAAACCATCTGTGTGGAGGACTGCGGCTGTTGTTATTCTGTCCTTCAGCCTGGGATATTATGACATTTTGTGGATCTGTTTGTACAAACTGTTTGATGATAACACATTCATTGCTTCCCTTCTGTTTTGGGACAATATTCTGTTTCATGAAGTTATTTCTGTGCAAATCCCTTTCAGTGGGATGGGGGAAGATGGCAGAATATGACTAATCTGGAGTTTTGGGAGATTATGACATTTTGCGAAAGACTGTTTTTGTAGTGAGAACCGTGTGATCTCATCCTGAAGGACTTTTCTTTTCTGCTGCTCCTATGCTGAATCACTGCAGTTTTCATCTATGAACCTGGATGCCAATATTAATTTTTGTTAGTTAATTAGACAGGGCCTGTATTTCCATTAGATAAACTTCACCCACACCAACTGTTACTGTGTTATTTTATTACAGAAATACTGGAATGGAATTTTATCTCTCTGACTGTGTGTGTGTGTGTGTGTGTGTGTGTGTGTGTGTGTGTGTGTGTGTGTGTGTGTGTGTGTGTGTGTGTGTGTGTGTGTGTGTGTGTGTGTGTGTGTGTGTGTGTGTGTGTGTGTGTGTGTGTGTGTGTGTATGGTCTTTCCTGCAGCAGTCCTTTGGACAGTTTTAGATCTCAATTATCTAGATTCTTTTTGATATTTTGATCTTCCTGCTGGGTTCCGCTGGGTTGTTTTTATTTTTCACCTCTTATATTGTTAATTTTATTACACAAATCTTATAGTTTTATCATTATTTTTTTCAGATTGTTTGTCTTTTAAAGAAAAAATTAATGTTTGTTTTTATGTTATTTTATCTTTCACTTCTTTTCATATTCATTTGCATCACTTTATACTGGTAAAATAACTTACAGCTTAAGCTCTATAATAAAGTTGAAGTTCATATTTTTACTTATGACCATTAATATTGTAAGACAACTACATTATCATTTTTGTTATTGCTGAAATCCTGCCTTAGAAAGCATTTTTCTAATTTACTTTAGCATGATGTATATGTCTTGAAAGCGGATACTGCCAACCTCATCTATCTGGAATTTGTAAATAATTATATGTCATTTGTGAATATCAACATGATTTATATAAGATACTTGTGTTACAACTGTATTAGAACTGTATGTCATGTGTATATTAAACTTGTTTGTACAGACGTGTGTTGAAAAACATTTTTGCAAAGTGCTTGAAATGTAACCACAGCATTTTCTACTGGAAAAGAACAGAAATGTACATGCACTATTAGAACTGTTTAAATGTATATATTTTAACAGTGGAAACTGGACCACAGGCGGTTAACTTCAGAAAAGTAGCTAAAATTAAATTGTTTTATGGCAGCAAGGAGACACAATGTCTGTGCTGAGAAGTTTTAAATGTGGAGGAATGTAAATTGTTTTATGGCTTCCACCATCTGTCAAAGATCTGAGGTCTATGTATTTTCACAGTTAGATGCTAAATGCTATCAGCTGCCATCAAGGGTTGTTTTGGAGCCTGGGAACTAGGAGTCATATGACAAGCAATGATGTCATGCTGCAAGATGTCCCAGCAGTAATATTTGAGATATTAATTTGGGAAGTATTCTGTATTCTATCTTGGACTTCACAAGATGAATTCACCACACATCTGCCTTATTCTGAGTAAGTAAGTCTAGGGAACAGTATAATTCTTTTAGATATAATCAGGATTATAGCAAAGCTTAATTTAGATGTTTTTCTTTCTTTATTTGAAACTATCCTGCAATGTTGTTTTAAATATTTCCTGTAATTTTGAACTCTGATGTCACTGTAATTATAAACTGAGTATTTTTTGTTCTTTTATTATTTATTATTAAATATATTTAAATATGTCATTGTGGCTGATCTTTGTAGAGCTATTTAAGTTCTGAGATTACTTGCATATTTATTCGATGACACTGTGGGCCACTCATAACAGCCTTGCTCTTGGTCAAACTACCATTTGTATTAACAGTAACATTACACAGTAAGATTGGACACCCCTTGTTAAGGGCCTTAAAGTAGCTGATAAGGAGTGACTGGTGGCAGTGGAAAATACCATATAATCTGGTGAGAAGGGGCATAGCTAATAAACCTGAGTCAGCCTTTCCAAGGTGTGTGTGTATAAATCAAACCTCAAAGAGTGTGTGTTTGTCAGCTACTTAGGCAGGGACACAAAGCACTGATTGGACAGAGAGATTGAGAGGTCTTGGCTTGGTCACTCAGCTGAGATCTTAACTCTATAGCTGTTCCAGTGGGGAGTATTATTGGGGATCTAGAGAAAGAGGGAGAAACCATCACCAGACTGACTGTGGTCTCTGTGTGTTCTTAAGGGAAACTGCACTTGATGCGGAGAGCTGCATCTGGAAATACTGTGTGTGTAACTTTGTCATCCCCCCAGTGTACATCCCCACTGGTGCTAGTGGTTCATAGGTTCATAGGTTGGTACTAGGCTATCGCCCTAGGGCCTATACAAGCCTAGCCATAACAATTCCCTGGCTATTTCTTCCCACAGTATTTATTTCCCTGGACCCCTGTCCAGCAGGGCGACTGACATGATCCCCAGGGTGAATGTTCTATCTCCCATCCAATCATCAAGGTTCTGTTTGAAGAGGGCCAAACAGGCGCTCTGCTTGACATGTATGGACAGTCTATTCCAGAGTCTGGGGAGTCTCTGGGTCAGGAACCTCTCCCTCCAGCATGTTTTGTTCATTGTGATGACAAGGTTTAGATCCCTAGAGTGTATGAGGATTAAGGCTCCTTGATTACTGTTGCCAGTGATGGGGTATCACACTAGACAAAAAAAATGCATGGTAAGTTGTATATCGATGTACATTCCCAATTGAGGTTCTTTGTTCTTTTTTCTTCCAGTTTTATTACCTTGTATTTTCCTTTTATATTACACATGTATGATTAATTTTTGAAAGACAAATTTTCTGGGGAAAGGGAAATAACATTCAAAATATTTAAATCTGCCAGTAATACTGGATACATTTAGCAAATTAGCAAATTATTCCTCTGGCAATTTTTACTAAACTGGATCAAATTTTGCAGACAAAAGTCTTAGAACCCATTATTGTAGGACATAATACTTGTATAAGATGATACACTTGCATTGAACAGACTCATACCTCATTCCCACATAGGATTTTAAAATGGCATCTGCATACTTCATGAGACAAGTATCATTCCATGCGATACTGAAACATTATTTGACCAAAATATTAACAGGACAAAAAAGAAAAGAAAAAAAATTACAAGACCCTGACATTTGTTGAAATGTCACATAAAGGACAGCTAACCACAATGATATGTAATAGTTTTTCTTTACTTTCGCTATTTCCTTGACTGTGGAGCGAAGGTTATGGGCCGGGTTAAGGTAAGTGTGTGAGTGAAGGTGAGTGTGCGATAGGGACCTTAGGGTTAGGGAGCAGGTAAGGTGAGTGTGCGATAGAGACTTTAGGGTTAGGGAGTGGGTAACATGAGTGTGCGATAGGGACTTTAGGGTTAGGGAGCAGGTAAGGTGAATGTGCGATAGTTAGGGACCTTAGGGTTAGGGTTGGGTTAAGGTAAGTGGATAGCTAGTAGTGTATGTATGGTTTAGTGTAGGGTTTTGTGAAGTGTATGTGTGTGGATTATTTATTTTGGTGTGCTTGTGTTGTGTGTATGTTTGTCAGAACAGGGAATTTTTTCCCTGGGAAAAAAATCGCTATTCTGACTGTTTGCTTTTATGGTCTTTCAACTGAATGGGTTCGATATTATAACATTCGAAGTTTTAAGACTTCGATGTTGTAATATAGACCCAGGCACTCACCACTGTCTGCTCTTTAGGAAGTTGTTATTAGGAGATATTCCAACCAAACCAACATGTATAATTAGCAAAAAAAAGTTGTTTCTATCTTTATTATTTATTTTCTGACTGGATAAAATATTTTCCTTGTTGTATAGATGCACACTAAAAACAAACGGAGACGAGACATTGATTTTTTTTCAGAGTGTATGTTTATGTATATATGTTGAATGCTCATGTTACCAACAGATGTTTCTGGTATAGCAATTTGTCAATGTATGTGTAGTGTTGGGGTGACTAACAGGTGTAGGGTTACAGTTAACAAACATGAGTAAGGTGGTACAGGGACGACAAAACCATTGACCAAAGTAAATGGCTTGATTTTCCCTGTCTGGCAGCTGACATAAGCTTGATTGTTGGAAAAGGTTTTAGAGTCTCCTGAGTCTCCAAATGGAGTTAATGGTTATCAGACAACGGGGTACAAAAAGAAAAAAAAAATAGGAATTATAATAAGGTTTAATATTACAGCTCATTTTCTTACTGGTCACCAATTTTGTATTCATCAAAGAAGCGTGTGTGTGTGTGTGTGTGTGTGTGTGTGTGTGTGTGTGTGTGTGTGTGTGTGAGCATGCGCGCGTGTATGTGTGTGTGTGCTTGTTTGCACATATATATATCTGTGTGTTTTGCAAATCAAATCCCCCAAACCTATAATTGCAAAAATAAAAAAAAAATAAAAGAAAAAATAACTTGGTATGACAGAATTCTGAGCAGCACTTCTTTCATCGTTATATTTAGTAATTCAGTTTTCTTTGCTTTGAAATGAGAGTGTTAACTCTTTACTTTGCTACTATGATACTACTGTCTGCTTACTGTTTCTTTTTGTATGCCAGATACAGTCATTAAAAATGTTATCTGTCAAGGTAGCAGGCAGCCATGTACAATGTTTGCAATGCTACACACTGTATGAAGTAATTTATTTTTCTCATTAAGACATGCTACATTTAAATTACAAAGTCCTTGGCATATTTACAATGGTTTTATATCAGTAGGTTATAGATTTTGTTTAAAAACTTATTTTACAGAATTCCTATTAACTGATTTACTTTTTTATCTTGAGCCTGTATTTTCAGGATATATTTCAGTATCTCAGAAACAGGTGCCAACAGCTAGAATGTGAGGTTCCAAATTCAGGAACTTGGTATATAGTTCTAGAAAGCATTGTTATGTCACCATCTTCTGTTATCTTGTGAGCAGAAAAAATGTGGCTTTATTGGTATTTGTATCTAAACAGTATACAAAAATAAATAATTTAAGTACGTTCAAGTACATATTATTACTTTTATGTTGTAATTATGGCTACAGCTCTGAAGAAATATGACTAATGAACTGTAAATGTGTCACTGGTGAGCAGAACATCCTAAATGTTAATTTCAAGCAGTACTTTCTATTCAATAGATAATTTATATTCTGTTGCCTCTTGACTTTTCTGGAAGTGTGTCTTCTTGTCTAAGCCTCTGACAAAGAAAACTGTTTAAAGAAAAAAAATATGTGTTCATAAACTTAGTGACTGTGGTGACCTTAGCAAGCAATGGAGTCCGAGGTTGGAGAATCCGGAGATGATCTCTCTCACAAACAGCTGTGCATAATTTAAGCAAAAATCTTTGTTTTATTGTCTGATAGCAAGGCAAAACATTCTTCTAAGCTGTCAGTAAGGAGCTTTTCCTGCTAATCTCAACTGAATCTTGTACAGTTTACTGTACAATTAAGTACAGATGGTTTGATCACTAATGCAGACAAATGCCTTAGTCCAAGTTCAATTTCCGTATTGGATTTTGATAGTAAGCTGTGTATAATGAAACAGAAGGGCAAAACATTTCTGTTGCTCTATTCCAATAGTTTATTTTGTATTTAAATATGGTGTTTGCAATATGTTGGCCCCTAGTAAGATCTGGCATTTATTAATTTTAAATGATTTGAAGCATATTTATTTTAATTTGTTTGTTATATACAAATGTTGAGATAATGCTAGTGTAAGACAGAACAGATTGTGAAATTGTGCTACAGGACCTATATTTTAAGTTGATTATCTAGCTTATAAAAAATGAAATTTATAGCTTATATTCCATAGGGACTTTGGTTTTGACAGTGATGCAAACTGTAGTTGCCATATTGCATTCAGTAAAGCAATCATCAGACAGTGAAATTGCGTTGGTGCAAATTTACTTAAAGGAGCACTTATCATATTACAGGTATTAAAAATGTTTCAATGCTCCATATAATAACATTTGGTTAACAGTGGTTAAAAAAGATCTGAGAATGACAATCCTTCTTATCCCCAAAACTAAGTCTTAGTGGTAAGTCAAGCTGAGCTCTTCAGCTTTGGAATATTGAGCATACTGGAAAAGTATTGCTGAATTCTTTAAAAAAATGAGCATATTTAACATTGTTCAAATAATTATGTCTTAAATGTTGAATATGATTTCTTCTCTTTTTAATAAATATATTATTCAGCAGTGGAACTAAACATGAGATAGTGATAAAGCAGTACTTTGAGAAGTTATAGATTCTTTGTCTCAAACACTATTCTTCTCTTATGATATGAGTGCTGATTCTAAAGGTTTCAAGTACACAAATATATGTAGCATACACGTTCTCTCTCTCTCTCTATATATATATATATATATATATATATATATATATATATATATAAATGAGTATATGATACTTAATTGTATACTGATATAATGGAAGAAAAACAAGATCAACAAATACCGGTCGATAACCCCCACAAAAAAAAATAATCGAAAATAAAAAAATAAAAATAAAAACAATCTTTTTGTGTGAGGTGGTAAGACAAGTCCCCTGCACTCCACAGACCCTGCTAATTATATTCACCAACTCTGACATCACTGTACAATGTGGAAAGGGCAAACTCCCCAATCTCCACTGTTTGTAATCTCAGACCACAAAATGCCAGCAATGCTCGAAAAGCTGGGTTTCAACCATCTGGCCTGACTTTTTTCATTAGGATGATCACACGATTTGTTCCCTCAATGACACACATATCTAGATACACAGATATATATATATATATATATATATATATATATATATATATATATATATATATGTGTGTGTGTGTGTGTGTGCGTGTGTGTATGTGTATATATGTAAGTTTTTTTTCATATAGATAACTATGGTAATATAACCTGCGGTGGTGGTGCTGCGGTAGCATTGTCGCCTCGCAGTAAGACGCTGTCTGGTTCGATTCTCAGCTAAAGCATCTTCTGCGGAGACCTGCGTGAATGGGTGTACCTTCGTTGAAGGTTGTGCATCAGGGCTGGTAACTCGGCATGTAAAACTCAACTACCAATCATTAGCGGACCGGAGTTCCGCTGTGGCGACCCCTAACCGGGAAAAGCCGAAAAGACACAACAACTATGGTAATATAATTTCAATACATATGGTATCTGCCCAGGTGGACCAAATCTCCCAAAACTCTAAAGGTCGGCTCTATCATATCACTGGAATGGGCCAAATCCTAGGTAAAAGGGGCATGGCATGTTGAAATCATGGAGATGAAACATTGGCATCCCCTTAAGAGATCTTTTGCGTATGTCTCATAGACCTCTAGCACAGGTGGTTTAAGGTATTGCACAGTGATGACTCTAGCTTAGCTGGGTCTTTCTTGTAGTTTTTACTTAATGTTTAACTGGGTGACCTTTATACCATTTGGTTTGAAGGTAAAAGGGGCAGGGATAATCAGCCCAGACCATTTTTTTTAAGTGCAAAATATATATTGTTTCTCTGGCATAAATATTATGGTAATTTAGTCTAGCTACAGCCACAGAGCTCTAAAAAAGACTCTACTAAGATAAAATACCACTTGGAAAATCTATGTATTATTCTTATTTGATATTTGTGAACTGCATTTTTGTGAGGAATTATTTTTTTGAGAAATCTCTTCTTTAGCTAGTGGTATGCCTCATGCAGAGTTGAAAAACTTTTGTAGTTGTAGCAGAGTATCATATTCCATACAAGATATATCATACAAGATAAGCATCTTTGTTTAGTAGGGTAGCACTTTGTAACTGGCTGCAGAATTTGTGTTGATTTCATGCAAAAGACCTTTAGGAACTGAGAAGCTTCTCTCTGTACCTAGCCGGTGCACAAAAAAAGCTGAAGTTCTTAAAGCAGGCTCTTGCTTTTGAATTGGATCAGACATCTAGCAGAGCTAATGATCTCTATCTTTACAAAAACAGCACTGAAAAAAGAAATACCATAATATGGCTCTTGTATATATGAGAGGACCTTCAGAAAAGAACTAATCAAAATTACAGTCCTAGCTAGATCAATTGGTATCCTGGGTACCTTAAACCCAAAGTTGGAAAACTTTAAAAATTAAAATTTCTGTAACCTTCAGTACCTCTAGCAAGCTAAATCCCTAACTAAACTGCAAATGCAATATTGGCATGAAGCCATAGTATCATTCATGATTTCTTAATTTAATGTCAGCACTGCATATATGTCTGTCAGCAACTGTTGACCATGCCACCTAACAGCTTGCTCTTGGGGCAACCACCCCTTTCACCCTGCCCTAATTATGGACTTGACCAAGGACAGTGGAATGGTACGGGTGGTTTCTCAGTCTCCTAAGCCCAGTTTCTTTGTATCTGTCTAGTTCTGTATAACCTTTTAGGAAACTGACATGCCTGATGAACCTAAAATGTCCCCCTGGGCTTTATTTTGTTTGAGAGGGATCTCATAGTAGAACAGGTAGCAGATACTGAAGTTATCATTGAAGAAATAGCTGTAGTTTGGCATCAGATTTGCCTTATCTCTAAGAGTATTCATAAGGGTCATCCCTAAGATCAGGTTTCAGGGCACATCCATACCTGCAGGAGTGTATGTGGAGTAGAACAACTGCCTCCTCTCGTGTGTGCTTTACAGAATCTCAGACATCCAATGAGCAGAAGTCCATATTTGATCTGGCTCCAGATGCCTCTATATCTCCAGCTCAGCTCTCCCGAACTATAGTTATAGGTCTTTGTCTGCTTATATTTAGACAGCTGGCAGAAGATTTTTTTCTCACTTTGGCAGAATTGCATGATAAAGGCAGCTCTTTATCCTGACTCTGTGGTGTAGAAGGAGAAAACACTGATTATGACTGACCCAGTTAAGGTGTTTTTGAAAGGTGATTTGGGTCCTGGAGGGTCAGGTAGGTGAGGATGGGTGTGAGCAGCTTACCATGACTAGGAGATCCTGTGGGGAGGAGATGGTGTTTTTGGTCAGCTAATGACCACCAAGAAACCTGAAGCACGAGCAGCATGAAAATGACCAGAAGTGAAGCTGTAAGGCTGATTATCCCAGTTTGTCACTGTACTCCTCATTATCATGTTAATGGTGTAGAATGCCCTTGGATGCCCTGTGCTGAAGTGGCTGCTCAATGCAGGCACTAGTGCTGAGATTAGGGCCTCACTAGTAATGCCTACATTGCCAGATTGCTGGAGGCTGCCTAGATGATGTCTGGTAACAAGAACTGAACACAAGACACTCTTTTGGTGCTACAAGCTGACATGATTAGTTATCCTTGACTCATTTCTAATTTGTCTTACAACATAAATGCTTGTAAATACATCATGGATTAGACTGCGCTTATAATACTGTAAAATGCACTGCAGTTTTATTTTAGTTTGAGGCTGCACCATTTTTGTCTCCTGTAACAATTATGTAACTACAAGTTTAAAAAGTTGTCCTACACAAAATAAACTGTCAATGTATCTGTAAGCTTCAAAGTACCAATCTCACTTGACGTAGTAAAATATCTAGCAAAACCACTATTTAAAGTTAACCATATCTTATATTACTCAGAACATACTTATTTTATAATTAATGCGAATATATATTGCACCTATTTTACAAAATGATTGTAAATAATGACACTACATGTGACTCTTGTCACCTGCATTACAAATTTTCTTGTATTACAAATTTCCTGTATTAACAAATTTTGCTTACAAATATCAAAATTATAATGTATAAAAAATCAACAAGATGCAGTACATAAAAGTGTTATGTGAATAATCATCAGGGAAGTGGAATTTTACAACTGTTATGCAGCTCTCAACTAAGTTTGCCAGGTGCATTGTGTTTCTTTTTGTGTTGTTATTTTGTTCTGGGGTGTCTTATTCTGGGCTGGGGTTGGCATAATGGTTAAGGTATTTACTTCACAGGCACAAGGTGCAGGCTTTGATTTTTTAATTTGGGGGTTGACGTAATGGTTAAAGTGTTTACTTCACAGACATGAGGTACAAGGTTTGATTCTCACCTTGGGAAGCATGGCAAGGCTTAAACAGGCTGACTGGAGTCATTAACCTAATAATTACCCATGAACCTAATAGATAATACAGTTCTGCCATATCCTGTATATATCATGTGGGTTCAACATCCATGATGTAAATGGCAGAGGTCAAATGCAGTGAGGGGATGACTTTTGGAATGAATGGAACTGATCTGCATGACTTTAGGAACTGAGAATGTCTCTTGAGACAAGCAAGTCTGTTCACAGCCGATGTAGGAGCCTGATCTAGAGAAAGAGGTAAAAAATCGATATGGTTTAGTAGCTCATTTCTATGCACAGTGTCTGCTCAAAAAATTGACTTCTCATTTGGTGGCAAATTATCTCTTCTATTCTTTAGTTGCTTTCCCAGAAAAGTCCTAGGCAGGCGTGGGAATAATCACATCTACATGGCTAATGCCTGTACAGCTGGAGTGGACTTGAGTGGATATGAGGGTATCATAATGAAGATCTGAGATGAAAAGAAGAAATCGGTGATAGTTGCTTGGAGTTATGCATTCAACATCTACATGGACTATTCAGTCTTTTTGGTAAACGGAGGTGAGATGCCCAAAAATAATCCATAGTCTTACTGGAACTTGCAAAAATGCTGAGAAAAATTACTTGCAATCAAGCATTGGAACATTTTCTAAAGTATAACATACTGATAGACAAACAATATGGCATCAAGCCCAAATAAAATGCATTAATGTCCATTTATCACCTTGCCTATTCCATCTATATCAACATGAGCAATAACTTTACTGTTGGAATTTGTTTAGAAGAAAAACATACATTTGAAACTGTTAGCCATTTATTGCCCCTTAAAAAACGTAAGTACTATAGTTTCCCAGAGGAATGAGTTAGCTTAGGGAGTGTAGTTTCTCAGAAGAAATAGTTGGTTGACTTTAGACCCATCCCCAAAATGAAACCTTCACCATTTTAAATTAAAGAAAAACCTACTCAAGAGTTTAAGGACAATTAAGTTGTTCACCTTCCCGCTTTTCCTATATTATGCAGGAAGTCTTCCTGTTCCCCTAACCAAACAAGGATTCAAGCAAATAATCAACTGGCTCAAACATTTGTTTGGTGTGATTGGAAGCCTAGGATCACCCATTAAATGTTTACTCTCCCTGGCAATTTTGGTGGCTTACGACTCACAAATTTGGATCTATATCTTGCAGCAGGGAAACTCCATATATAGCAACAGTTAGTTACACCCTCTTACAATAGCAAGTGGAAAGAAATAATTATTATATCTTTGGGAGGTATCAGATCTTCTTATTTTTCAACAAAAAAAGTGGATTCCCTAAATTTGCAGACATTAAGATTCAAACAAGGATATTTGAACAAATTAAATGGGTATTAGGCAGGTGTAATGTGCTAGAAAAGATGTCATAATTAACTCCTATGTTTCATGATAAATGTTGGACAATAACAGAGAAGCTGGGTTTCAGATAGTTAGAACAATATACTGGGAGCAACCACTGGGAATTCAAACACCCATATAATAGTTTGAGATGGCATTTGAGTGGAGTGATGACTTTCAGAAAGGTTTTAAACACCTAATGAGGGAATTACAGAGGTCTAAGTTCATTCTTGCCATCCCCTGGACTACCCTAGGATAGTGCAATGGCTTATAGACAAAAGAAGGGGTCAAGCACCCCACCCACCCAAGAGGAAGCTTAGCCAGTACTGTAAAATACTCAACACAATGAAGAATCCCCTCACAGATGGATTTTTGCTTCACCTGAGAGATGGACTTAGGCAACCCAATCTCCCTTCAGCAATGGGATGCACTACTGAGAACACCCAAATATGTCACAAAGTTACAAAGGTTCAGTTTCTTCAGGTAGCAATGATTATTCAAGTTTTATTACACCCCTGTGAGGTTACACAGAATATGTCCAGGTGCTAGTTCACAATGATGTTGATCCATATCAAGGGAGATAGGACACTGGCCCCTTATGTTCTGGGATAAAGGGAACTCCAAAATGCTGTATCACTCACATCTCACCTACTTTAGTCATCACTAAGTTTCTATTTTTAGTGGTTTTATGATATAACAAGATCTCCCAAAGTGAGCACAAGGAAATAGAAAGCAACACAGTCACCACAATTAGCGGAGGTGCAGGATGTAATGAAAACAATGAGAATGCTATAACCGGCCACAACAAATGGTGAAAATAAATGAAAACGCTGTATCCAGGACTGCATGCAAGCTTCTGAGCCCCCCCCCCAAGCTTTCTGTGTTGGAGGGAAGCCTTCTAGCTTATCAGGGGAGTGGTAAGCACTAGATAACCTATCTACCACATAAGGAGTGGTTCTGGCCCAGAAACTGTAGTTATTGGCCGTTTGGGCAGTTTTTCCATCTCTCTCAACTTTCTGATTTAAAAGCCCACATTTGCACTTGTTTCCCCCCTTTCCTGTAACTAGTTTAGTCCAGATACAGATTCTTAGTTTTAGCACTTGAATTTGCTTATTCGTGATCAGCACTTGTTCAGAACTTGTAAGGACTAAATAACCTCCTAATTATTACAGCACTCAGCCTTCCTCATTACCTAGAGGAAAACAGTTTGTGTACTTACTTTCCTCACTTGCTTAGAGAAAAACAGCTCTTGTACTTACTTTCCTCAATTATCTAGAGGAAATAGTTTTTTATTCAGGCATGTCCAAGGGTCAGCTCCCACTGTTCTCTCCTGTCTATCTGATGAATCTGGGCATCTTGAGGCAATGTAGAAATTGCCTCATGTACAGAGACAACCCTCTCCTCCTACCACCCAACACTACAACCTGTGAGAGATGCACTTATCTAGCCAAACTGGACATAAAGCTCTCTCCAATCAAGACTGAACTTGATGGTCAAAAGGAGAAGGTAAACACTTGCACCACACCACACTCATCACATAATCTCACTAAATCTACACCACCAAAATCCACACATAGAAACACAAAACATTCATGGAGGCTTTCAATAATAATCTGCTCAAGCAACAGAGACCTCCAAAGCAGAAATGCAAACAACCTCCACCCCCCAACACAACCCAAATGACACATAGCCCGCAGACTCAGTGTGCCACTCAACCACAGCCAATAAGGCAAAACAACGTACCCAACACACTAGTCATAGGTGACTCTATAGTCAGGCACACTGATGTCCCACTCACCAGGCTAAACAAGGAGAAGGTTACTGTCAGCTGCCTGTTAGGTGCCAGGATCTGCCACATAACCCACACACTCAGGTCACTCCACAAAAAGTACAAATATGACTCTGTCATTGTCCATGTTGGTGTGAACAACCTGAGATGTACCTCCCTGGACTACATGAAAAGAGACATGGAAGAGCTCACTGATCTTGTAGCCCAGAGAGGTATGACCCTAGCCCTGAGTAGCATTCTGCCATCACCCAGAATGATGCCGCAGTACAAGGACAAAATGATTGACTTCAACAATTGGCTAAGCTTCTGGTGCCATTCTAAAGGATCCAGTATCTGTCTTCCTGGGATGACATGGTCGACAGACCATGATGATTTGCCAGAGATGGCCTGCACCTGTCACCCCTGGGATTCCGGATACTAGCTAAGGTTCTTGCCACCCCTATAGTGCCTTTTTTAGGCAAGGTTCAAATGACAAATTCACCACCGTAACAGAAATAGGCAGCAAAAACTGAGGGTGATGCTACTCAATGCTAGAAGCCTAAATCTCAAAATGCACTCACTCAAGGCACTCCTTAAAATGGAGAACATCGATATCTGTGCAGTGACTGAGATCTGGTTCAAGGCTCCATAGCTCCTGCACTACCAGGCTATAACTCATACCACACTTTTCGGCCATGTAACCTGGACTGGAACAACAAAGACGGAGGTGTGTCCATATTCATTAAGGATATCCACACCTCCAGGCTAGCTGCTCAGCATAATGCAGCCGAGGTTATCCAAGTGCAACTAACTCTGGGCAAAACTGCAATCCAAATTGTAGCTTGCTACAGATCACCCCACTCCTCTTTTCTTGATGTACTGGAAAATATTAGGGTTCAAACAACACCCTAATAATGGGCAATTTCAACTACCCCACCATTAACTGGGAAAACTACTCATGTACAAACTCCTTCACTCAACGCTTTCTGGAATTCATAAACACCAATGACCTGGATCAACTTATCCACACCCCCACCAGGGGCAACAGTATCCTAGATCTAGTCATTACCAACATGAGTGACCGGTGTTCCACACCTGAAGTCAATGCCTCATTGGTCTGATCTGACCATAAGCTAATTACCCTAGATATCCAAATCCTGCCCCCACCCCCCATTAAGGAAACCATGGAAAAAATTTCTCCAAAGCCAAATTCATGCTTCTTAAGACAGAAGTGGTGAACTTCATGACACCTATGCAGATGGACAGTACAGTTACGACTACTGAATCCTACACAATTGCACTTTATAAGCACTTACGTGAGTGCATGGATCGTGCTATCCCAAACAGAACCAAGACGCTATCCTGCAAAAAAAGGAAGCCAATCTGGTGGTCCCCTGCCATAAACAAACTGTACAACAGAAGGAAGAAACTGTTGCAAAAGAGAGTAAAATCCCACAAGTGGAGGAGCTCCCTGGTCAGCCTCAGTAAGAAGCTGTGATCCCTGATAAAATCCTCCAAAGCTAGTTACAAAAACAAAATCACCACTGATTCTAAAGACAACCACAAAGCATTCTATAGCTATGTCAAGAATCTCAATGGCATCGCTCAGACTGCTCTGAGTTACAGCACAATGGCACTAAATATACAGACCCAACTGATATTGCCAACATCCTGGCAGATAGGTTCAGTGCTAACTTTACCCCCCCTCTCATCCCCTAAAGAGCCCATTTCTATACAGGAAGAATGCAACATTCCTGTAATCACGGCTGCACAGGTAAAAACCACACTCTCCAAAGCCAAGAACACAGCATCCAGGGGACCAGACAACATCCCAGGCTGCGTTCTACATGAACTACAGAATGAACTGGCACCCCACCCAAGTACCATGTTCAATCATAGCCTCACCTCAGGCTTTGTGCCTGCTGAATGGTGCACGGAAACGGTTATCCCACTCCACAAGGGGGGAGCCACCATGGACCCTGGGAACTACCACCCCATTAGCCTGGCAAGCCTGGTCTGCAAGGCCATGGAACGTATCATTGTGGAACCTATAAACAAAGACATTGTTAATCTCCAAACTCTGGACCCCACCCAGTTCAGGTTTGTAAAAGGCAGATCATGTCTCCTAAACCTGATAGACTTCTTTGAAGCAGTCACCAAATCCGTAGACAAGGGTAAGGTGGTTCACACAGCCTATCTAGATCTTGCCAAGGCTTTCAACACCATCCTCCACTCTGGAATTACAGATAAGCTCACTAAACTAGGTATAAATCCCTATGTCACAAGATGGGTTGCCAACTGTCTCATTGACAGAACCCACATTGTGAAAGTAGCAGACTCCAAATCCGACTTCAGACCAGTGACAAATGGAGTACCACAGGGTTCAGTCCTGGGTCTTCTTCTGTTTGGTATCTACTTCTCTGAAGTACAGGCTAACACAGAAGGTCTTTGGCTAATGAAGTTTACAGATGACTGCAAACTAGGAGCCATAATCGAAACTCCTAATGATGTAGACATCCTACAAAAGGGCCTCACTGAGACAGATGCCTGGTGTCAAAGCCATGGCCTCAAGCTCAATGCCAAAAAGTGCATTGTCATCCCCTTTGGTAAAAACTCTGTACCCATGAACTACAACATAGGCGGTAGTATACTTAACACCAAAAGTGTGATAAGAGACCTTGGGACACAGGTGGACAGTAGTCTCTCCTTTGATAATCACATCGCCACAGTAGTCAGGAAATCATTCTACATGGCACACCTCATCACAAAAGGTTTCTCATCCAGAAAAAAAGAGGTCATTGTTCCCCTCTACTCATCACTCATTAGACCCATTATAGAGTACAACGTTCCTTTTGGTATGTACCTCACAAGACATCTACAACAACTGAAAAGGCCACAGAAATACCTCACAAAGAGGATTACCGGCCTCAAACAGATGCCCTACGTAGACCGTCTCAAAAAACTCCAGCTTTACTCCGTCGCATATCGCCTACTCAGAGGTGATCTCTGCCTAACATACAAAGCTATGTCAAACTCAGAGCTGTTGGACATGCTCCACTTAAAGAAATCCCAATCCCTCTGAGCTACACGCTCTAGAGACCTAAACCTTGTCACCACAATAAACAGAACATGCTGGACGTATAGATTCCTGTCCCAGAGACTTCTCATACTCTGGAATAAACTACCTATCTATATCAAACAAAGCTCCTCATTAGCACTCTTCAAGAAAAATCTTGATGATTGAATGGGAAATAGGAAATTCACCCCGGGGATCACCTCTGTGGCTCTGCTCGACAGTGGCACAGAAAAATAATTTTCTTTGGTGGCAAAAGCCAGGGTACCTTTTTGGCTGGGCTTGTATAGGCCCCAGGGCCGATAGCCTAGTACCTACCTATGAACCTGTGAACCTATTGTATGATAGAAAAATGACAGAAATATCCTTATGAGACTCACCGGTCTTGACTAACACTAATAAATGTAATATGAAAATATATCAGGTGCTGACGTTTGCTGACTATCTGACTTGCCCTGGCATGATGATATACATATTATACTGCAATAAATGCATGCATTTATGTAAATAACTTTTCTTATTAATTTCTTAATCTCTTTCCTTTTGTCTTGTTAACTTGTTAATTTGGTTGAATTTAATAAAAGATGCTTTTATATTAAAAAAAGAAAATATGAGGGAAGCTGGCATTTTCCCCCAAAATTCCCCACAAGCCACTGTGTTGGTTCTGTTGCTGTTTTCATTCTATATTAATATACTTCCTTTGGCTTAACACAAATATCATGCAGCACTTTCTATGCAGTTAAAATGATGCTTTTTCTGCCCAAAATATCACTCACTAGTCACTTCTTAATATGGACTTGCAAAAAAAAAAGTCCAAATCATCTGTCATTGGCTGCTTGTTATTAAACTTATTGTAATCCTTAAGAAGTAATATGCCATGTTATTAGGAACAGCAAAAAAGGCAAAAAAACCTCAACCACTTACGACTCTTTTGGCACAATTGTACCTAATGTTTATAGTCAGAGATACCATGGACTCCTATTTAATCAAAATCTCACCTTTAGATCAGATGTGAACATTACATGAACAAGTAATTAATGAGTTAAATATCCCTTACAAAGCTTCATATTATAGATGCAAGAGCAGGTAAAACATTTAATATTTTCTACCAAGACTCAGATATGGGCTACTTATAATTGTTATGTATTCTAGCTATAGTACCACATATTTTTCAAACTGCAGAAGAGAATGAGTTCTTGGGTTTATTTATACAGCATCCTCCTACAAATATTATTGCCAAACCATTGGCAATACCAAATGAAGGACAGTAATAGCTACAGCTACAGCTACAGTGCTATTTAACCAGCAAGGGTGGGTTTGAGTTATGGTTAAAGTCTTTACTCTGTAAATGCAAGGTGCAGGGTTTGGTTCTTGCCATGGATAATTGGCTGGGCTTTAAATCACACTATAATTACTGCATAACATTTATTGTTTTCCACTTTAAACCATCTTTATTATATAAATCACAAACTATGAACTTTAGAAATAAGCCCACTCATTGCACAGGCCCAATTGTACTTTGAACAGTACTGAAAAAGCATTGCCTAACATTTATCCTGAACCCAACAATAATATACTAGACGACATAAAAATGTTGAGAATTTTAGTATGTTTAAGAAAAGGCTAAAACTGCATTTAATAAAGCAGACACCCTGCAACTGTTTGCTAGTCACAAGTTTTTACTTATAATCACATTTTTATGTTCTCCCTATATCACTATATCATCTATTCTATTAGTGCAATTTTTTATTGCTTTTTTATATTCTAACTTTATATATTTTGCTTTCTGTATTTATATAACGAGCATTTAAGTTGCAGCATCTACTTTCATTTCTAAAACATTTGTGCATAGTTTACAGTACGCCTGTATTATAAACTACCAACTTCTATTTTACGTAGTTGAATGAATGCATTGCAGCTCTGTTCCTAGTATTTTTTTGCCAAATACACTTTACAACATCTTACTTTTCTTCACTTTACCACTATTGTCTGTGACGTGCTTGACAACTAAAAACGATGGCTTCTCCCACCTTTTGTTTCTCTCATTTCTCCTTTTCCCTTAGTTGTAAATCACTGCTCTCATCTCTGATGACTTACAGCTAATTATTACTTATATTCTGTGGTGTAGGACATTATTTTATACACTCTGCTCTTCATATTAGTGTAAATTATTGATTGTCATTTCCATGTATATTATTTTCTGTACATTGCATTATTGTCAGATTCATCTTAATCATATACTGGAGTGTTTATTTTATTTTATCCTGTACCTTTATCATTGTGTTTGTTTACAATGTAACATTTATCTTTCTTATGTATGTTGTTACTATGTTAATGCCTTGTGGCTGGGGTAGTGACTGAATATGGTTCATTTACCTGGCTATCAAATGTAACATAAAATAAATAAAATTAAAATAAATAAATATGTACATGCATACATATATAAATAAGTTTCCACTTCTCATACCAGGAGTGATAAGGATGTCTGGAAAAGGATGACTGCAATCACATATAAACCCATGCAGGGACTTATTATTGGACTTCTCTGCAAGCTTGTGAATTGTCTGTAATACAAAGGATTTGAAAAATGAGGTGATTCATATGTGTACATAATAACACAGGAGCTTGGGGGAAAAGGATGAATGTGATCACATCTAAACCCATGCAGGGACTTATTACTGGACTTCTATTCAAGCTTGTGAATTGTCTGTAATAAACAGGATTTGAAAAATGAGGTGATTCATATGTGTACATAATAACACAGGAGCTTGGGGCAAAATTCAAAGACAGAAATGAGACCTCACAGTCTGGACACTCTGGCAAAGACTGGGTCAGAGCAGGGGACTCATCAAAACTTTGTGGTGAGTTGGATTAATCAGTTAGTTCATTGGTCAAACTGAGATCAAAACAAGTAGAAAAGTTTCTAGGGAATATCTGATGGGGGCATTTGTCTGAGATGAATTCAATTCCAATCTCCAAGAAGACTACATTTCAGTTCTGACTTAGTCTGGGGATATTAAGTCTGAAGTAATTGTATTCAAGACTGCAAACAATGAAGCATCAAAAGCTGTGGCCAGAGCACCATCAGTGCTCACCATGATGCAACACCTAAATGACATCATCAGTGCTCACTATGATGCAACACCTAAATTACATCATCAGTGCTCACTACGGTTCTACACCTGACAGCATCCAGTCAACACAAGTAATGGAGGGAGCTACCTAGCTGAAGAAAGTAGCCTTCTAGGCAATGAAAGAGAGGACTCACCTGATTTATCTGAAATGTACTACTAGCAAGACATAAAACGTATAGTGACAAAAATTGTTGAAGCAAAAGCTTGGTATTAGGAGAAGTTTGGAGATGCCTTAGAACAAGACTATGGGTTCCTCTCAATGCATTGAAAATATTTCAACAAACAAGAGCAAAGTACATTTGTCAAAACTACTTTCATTGACAGCAGAGTCTCTCTCTCTCTCTCTCTCTCTCTGTCTCTCTCCAATATTGTGCAACCTCAAAGTTATCTTTAGAGAAAACTTACCACTTTAACGTAAACATGGACAACCTCAAAGTTAGTATATATAAGTTCAGAGGGTGTGGGGAAGTTTGTCAACTGTAAAAAAAAAATGTTTCTTTTGATGCCCACTTAACTCATTTATTCCTGAACATCAGGAGGATAATTAATCTCTTTGCTCTCTGAGATCTTCTGAGCCAGGAAACCGTTTACTTTCTGAGAGATTTTTTTTCCAAAAATCTTGTTCTGAAAACACACTCCTTTAGATTTATAATGTCTGATAAATAACATGAGTTACAAAAAATGTAAAATGTGATAGCTCTTTGGTAGGCAATAGATTATATGCTGGGGATAGTTTGAAAGGACTGCCTGCAGATGCTGATTTTATATTGTAGATGTATGAAAGAAAAAAAAATGTATTTTGTTTGCCAAAGAAATACTAGTGTCATAATCAAAGGTAAGAGCTCTGTAAGAGTGCAAGATAGATCTAGATATCAGTGACAGAAACATTCACCTGTTTCAAGAATTTTCCAACGATGTATGATAACAGGGGATATGATATTGTTTTGTGATATTGCTGGATCTATACAAATTATGCATATCATAATTTCACAATACTTCAAAACAATATTAATCTACAAAACCATTTGTGTTTGTCAGCAAGTATCAGTTGCAACATTGTGTACATTAAGATAGGCACTACAAAACCATCTGTGTTTGTCAGCAAGTGTCAGTTGCAACAGTGGGTACATTAAGATAGGCACCATTTCTTCACCTGTAGGTCACACAGCTTTCATGAAATTAATGTAGTTATGAAAAGATAGGCAGTAGTCATAATTGCTTTTTACCATGAGCATTTACATGTCAGAATGTCTTCACATTACCAACCACATTTTAATGCCATTTTACACCCACTGCTTGAATACAACATCCTTAGCAAGACAGTATCACACTCTGTTTTTTATTATTATTATAAACATAGAAATATTACATTTTTCATAGCTCTCTGCAAACCCACTTAATAACTTCATCTCTGCACATCCCAGGATGACTATTTTACTGTCATGCTTAGCAAATTATATCAGCCTGTAAATACCACCTTGCCCCCTTATTCGTACGGCTTGGTACTGGAGCAATGTAAAGGGTTATAAAAATAATTTAGAGATGAAAATCTGAGTGCAGATCTGTTAAAGCTTCTATGTTTGTGGTGAGAACCATCAAAGCACTACGTTGCCTCTTCCAGACACTGCTCCTTTTTTTCACAAAGTGACCTGCATCTTTGCATGTTTATTTGCACATTTGATGGTGCTGCACTTGGTCTTGTGACACCTTCAAACAGCTGAGTGGTGATTTGAAAGCACTACCAAGAAAATACATTAATGATTACCAGCATCAGAAGCACAGCTTACACATCTCAAGTCAGAGTTTTTGGTAAATCAGTTTGGATGAACAAGATATGATAAATATACAGCCTTTGCTGGAGAAAGATGCTAGAGCATATGTCTGCAGCAAGGTATAAAGTGATACATGAATAGACTGTCAAATGTAGTACTTATCAGGGAGACCAAGGTGTCTTCCCACATGAAAGACTGTGTTCATTGTACTCTAAACTCATTCACATATATAGCACCCTTTTAGCATGCTTCCATTCAACACCAATAGCTCATTATGGTTCACCTACATTTTTGAGTCTGGTTTCCCTAATTAAGTAACTTACCTATTAATAGCAGGCAATGTTTGAAAGGGCAAGGTAGAAGTAACAAAATGATATTAATATCGATGTCCTGCAGTAGACAAATTAATCACTAGCTGTCATTTGTTATTCATATTTTAATGTTTTGTACTCATTTTCATAACTGAAAGATCTATATGTCAGTGAAAGTTGTGCTGTGAAATACCATTCTGGAAGACAGAAAAATATATTCTCACTAGCCATACATAGTTTTCTGTACCAGAGATATTATTTGTGCTTTGTTATTTATTTATTTATTTATTTTACATTTGTTAACTGGGAAAGTCCGACTGGATACATATCCATTTTCAGTGGAGGCCCGGGGAGAAAAGCTCCATTTGACAAGTAACTAGGCATACATATAACAAGATAAAGGCAAGCAAACAACATCAGTATGCATATAACAATATATGGAACACAAACAACATCAGCACATAGTGAACATGCATTGAGTTGCAGCTATACATGAAATAGTTACATACATTGAAATACTAACATAAATTGAGATAAGTTCTTCATGAAATAACAATTAGTTAGGTTCATTATACAGTATAAGCCAGATTAGGATATATCATAATACATAAAGAATCTTGGGTACATTTCCTGGCTAGTTAACATGGTAGAGATTAGTATCCAATAGTAGGGTAGTTGAAGGTAGGTAAACAATGTTATTAGCAGGGTAAGTGAGGAGGAAGAAGGATCAGCCAGGGGATGAGCAGAGGCAGGTCCAGTGCTCCAGTAAGCGTGACTTAACAGCTTTTTTGAAAGCTATGTGAGAGGATTCAAGAGTTAAGGCTGATGGGAGAGCATTCCATGATTTTGTAATGGAGGAGGTGGGGAAATTCCAGCCATTTGAGCTGTTTGAGAGAAAGACTGTTATGGGTTTGATTGGCGGATGCAGTGGCAAATCTTGCAATTTTATTATAACATGCAGAAAGTTTGTTTAGTTCAGACTTGGATAGGTTAGTTAGGATGGGGGAGGCATACAATAGAGTTGAAAGGAGATGAGTGCGAGCAATGGTAGCTTTGGCATTATGCGATAGGAAGCACTGATTCCTGAAAAGGCAGCCCAGTTTCTTATGTGTATTTTAATTATCTGATTTACATGCAGGTCATATTTTAGGTTGTTATCAATTTCCACTCCCAGTAGTTTAGTATGGGAGTCAGGGGTAATTAATGTGCCTTGTTGGAAGTGATACTAAAGTTTGGAAGTGATTTGATATTATGAGTGGGGGTGAACAGTAACAACTTGTTTTTTTTAGAATTTAATATTAGGCAGTTGTTAATTAGCCAGTTTTCAATTGAAGTAAAAGTGGTCTGGGTAATTTTTTGCAGTTCAGTTATTGAGGATGTAGAGCAGATGAGTGCAAAATCATCTGCATATTGAATGATGTTGGCTTCTGGACTGGCAGTATACAGGTGATTGATGAAGATGGAAAATAGCAGGGGGCCTAGATTTGAGCCTTGTGGAACCCATATGGACACTGGGAGTTGAGAGGATAGGTTTTTCTGCAACTGAACTGCTTGTTGTCTTCCCTCTAGGTAGTTTTGAAGCCAGGCAATAGAGGGATTGTCTAAGGCCATGTTTTCTAGAGAGTATAACAGTTTTGAGTGGTTCACCATGTCAAAGGCTTTTGATAGGTCTAGGAAGAGTGCAGATGATAACTTACCACTATTTCTATAAAGGTTGATGGTATTTGTAAATGTTAGTATTGCAATAGTTGTGCTGTGGGCTGGTCTGAATCCATGTTGGGATTGGGATAGGAGTCTATTTTTGGTGAGGTATTGCATGAGTTGCTTGTGAATGCACAGTTCCAAGATTTTGGCTAAAGGAGAGAGTATTGCTATAGGTCTGTAACTGGATATATCAGTGGAACTACCACCTTTGTGCAGGGGGATTACATGGAGAATTTTCCAAATAGGGGGAATAGTTGATTCAGTAATTGATCTATTAATAAGAATTGCAACTGGCACAGCTATGGCATCTGATGCAATTCAAAGGAATTCAGCTGGCAGTTGATCAACAGCTAGGGTTGTAGGTTTTAGTTTGGCCAGTAGATTTCTGATATAATCAGTTGATGCTGGTTGGAGGCTGAAAGAAAGATCTGGTATTGGGGAAGTTGGGAGAAGGCTGGTTATTTGGTTTGGTAGCTGGTTGGCAAGGGATAGTATGGTTTCTGTAAAGTATCTATTAAAGGTATCAGCTATGTCACCTGGTTGGTTGTTGGTAACTGTTGGGGATGGGGTATTAGGTTTGCCTGGTTGATGTACCTTATTTATCCCTACCCAGAATGTGTGTGGTTTTCTTTGATATTTCATTTGTAGATTTAGAAAGAAGTTTTTCTTATCCTGGTACACTGATTTATTTGTGCTTTTTCCTAGGTTCATGGTAGACCTGCTGGTCTATAGGGGATTTGGTTTTCCTCCACAGATACCAGGGTTTATTCCTTTCTGTTATTTTTATTTTGGTGTCTTTTGTTAGCCAAGGTGCAATATTTGGCTTGGATCTAATGGTCCGAGCTGGAGCATGTCTATGCAAGGTAGACAGGAAGATGGCACTGAAGTGCTGAACTGCCTCTTTCAGTGTTAGATGGTAAAGTGCAGCCCAGTTATAGTTTTTAAGGTCTGTATTGAACTTGATGGGGTCAAATTTTTTCTTGTTCCTGATGTTTTGCAGGACTGGCATATGTTTTTGGTGCAACCTGAGTTTTGGAATAACAGGGGGTTGGTGATCACATATTATTGGGATGGGTCCCTGATGTATAAGGGTGAGGGGTGTTATTAATGAGGATCCCAGTCTAATCTACTCTGTTTTTTACTTTTGATGTTTTTTCTGGTTATAATATTAATTACCTGCTTAAAGTTTTATAGATTTATGTGCTTGGTTGGGTTTATATAGGAACATGTACTCCAGTCAATGTTAAAATCTCCTGTCAAATAAGTTTCCCGGGGCTGGTTTCAGATTACCATTGCAAAATGTTTTCAAGTGTGCATATATTGTTTCAGGGGGAATGTAGCCACATATAATATGTATATGTTTCCTGCTGTTGATTCTACGTTTGGTGACTAAGACTTCAGCATTAGTAAATAAAGGGATTTCTGTAGTTATTTTTATGATGTCAAGGGAGTTTTTCAAGAGTATTGCAACTCCTCCCCCTTTTTTACCTTGGCGGTCTGCTCTGTAGATGTTATAGCCAGGTGGGAGCACTTCATTATCAGATATTGCTGGTTTTAACCAGGTTTCCATAAAGCCAACAATGTCTGGTAAGTATTGTGACAATAGAGAATGAAAGTCATGGGTCTTTTTCGCTAAGCTTCTAATGTTCAAACTAATAATCATTAGACTAGTGGTGGGTCTTTGTCATAGTTGGTGCCTATTGTCCAGGTTGTTGTTGTTTTGAATTTGTGTAGCTGGTCCAGGGTTTGGGTGGGTGTCACATTGTTGTTTTAGTTGGCTATACACTTTCAGGAGTAGTTTGGATAAATTAAAAATTAAAAAGTAGAAGTGTATATCTCTTTGTTAATGGTGATTTGGAATTTTCAAAGATTTGTGTGAAGTATGTAACTTTTAAGTAGATATTGTTTTATGTTGTGGACCGTAATAAAGTTAAAGTGGGTGGTATTAGTAGGAATGGAGTAATTATGGTCCTTTGGGTTTTTGAAAGGTACATAGTGGTGAATTTCATAAGTTGTATGGTAATAAGTCCCCAATAGAGCTAAGATAAGAATAGCTTTAAGAAAGGTTAAAGGAATGTATTTTGGGAGGTGCATAGTGAGACTGGGTGATGTGGAAGTTATGGGTGGGTGTTTGTTGGATGTGTACCTGAGGTGGAGGTGATAAGTGAGGGAATTAAGATGGTGCAGTTAAGGATTGGATAGTACGTGTTGTGGGAGTGGCTATTTGAAATAAATATAGATATAGTGTGGGCAGGTGGGAAATGGGGGCAGGGTAGGGGAGTGGAGGGAGCCTGAGCACAATATAAAAGATTTCTATACATACATTTCCAGAATCACGTGACTTATAAACTATTGCATGACACCAGGTAAAAGCTCAGACGATGTTGAAGAAAACTACCACTGATATTTGTACTGTAAATTGTACATATTGAGTGATGCCCACTGTTATTTATATAGTGAATTACATAATAAGCACAATTTTTCATATTTTTGGAAATATTTTAGTAAGCAAGAATTTAAAGAAAATATAACTTTTGGGTTTGTGTGAATTAGTGAATTTATGATACATTACAGTACTAATGTAAACTGTCCAAATGCACTTACTATTATCACAGCAAATATGTTTTTTTTTGTTTGTTTGTTTTTTTACAGATAATACTACTGTAGCTTTTAATAGCATTCTATTAAAATATTTCCATTTGTTTGACAGGCACTTTTTAGCTTTCTGAAAATGCTGTGGAATGTAAGGATTAGTGTAGGCTGCTACAGGTGTAACATTCTACAGTCTAATGAAAGGAGCTGACATAAAGGTTAAAGTGTTTACCCAAAGGACACAAGGTACAAGGTTTAATTCTCATAAAAGAAAAAGTAGCTAGGCTTAAATGGCTCACAAGAACAGTCAGTCCAGTACTTACTTATAAAAATACTAATGACTTAAAAGTGTGATTACACTATAAAAGGATAGACTAGAAGAATGAAATGAGACTTTTCACAAGAGGCTTATCTGATAAGTGGAGGCACACAGCACAAAGATTTGGCAGTCCATCTAAGGGAAATATCTTGTGTCGTATAAATCCTCTTCATTGGTGGACCCACCAATCTCAACTGTACCTCATTATGAGGAAAGTTCCTCATTTGGACTCTTAAAAAGCTCATATTCCTCGAGGTTCCACACTGAAAGGGCCTGTCACACATTCGGGGTTAGCAAATTTTTAACAGACATCCATGGTAATTAGAAATTAATTGTACTGCTTCATTAAACTAATTATTCCATAAGTAAAAGTATCATATTTTAACCATCCTATGACCTTTCTAGCTGAAGTTGTTGGTAAGCTTTTAGTAAGTGTTCCACATTTTGTCCATTTGTTTCATAATATGAGAGGTAATGTTCTTAATTTTGGAGATAGAAGGCCGAGAGCTATGGGTGGACCCTCATATGGGGATAGAAGGAGGACTCATGAAAATTCATGAAAATGTACTGCCTCACACTTCCAATCATTCTAGAAGCATATTGCCCTGTCCTCTGTGGAAATGCATGAAGATACATAACAACTGCATGCAATATATCCAACAGCAGATGAGAAGTAAGCAATAATGGCACTGTAGTATATTAAATGACCATTGAGGGGTGCTCTGAGGTCTGATGTCACAGACAGAGGGCCTGCAACCCCTAAAAAGGTCTATTACTGTCCCTACAATGCTCAGTCTGGAGGGAATGATTATATTTTACAAACAACAACTGTGTTTTTGATTTAATGCTTTATTATGTCTTTTTTAATTAGTTTTTCATTTCCCTATTTACGTAAAGTGATTGACATGTGTGTGAGTGTGTGCATGTATGATTTTGTTAAACATGTTACTGTGGTAGTTTACTTACAGGATTACAGAGCTGATAATAAGCTTTAGAGCAGCATATGTCTACTTTGTAAGGAGCTGTGTTGTCCATTCTTATTTTTATGAGCTTTTGTAAGGTATGATTGGAGCAATGTTTCTGAGGTTTGACCAATCAGTTTTAAGCATTTAAAAAAGCCATTTGTTAAAATACTTTCACTAACCCTCACACCTTTCTGCTTCTCTCATGATATAATATTAGTACTTACTATAGTGAACTATTTAATGTCATCATTTTAATCAATGTTGTTTTATTTACTTAACAATTCATTAACCAGGTATGCAACTAATCATTGTTGATATTTTTCAGCTTTAACCTTTGCCCAAAATATAAGGACAAATGATGTATATTTGGACAATTCCAATTAACTATTCAACCAGTATATCTTCAGAAAGCAATATAAGAAAAAAAGCAAGAGCAAATAAATACTAAGAACTAAGAAGAAGTCTGGATTGAAGCTTTGATTATTCCCTTTATATGAAACCCATTTTAAGCTTACTTTTGTACTGTTTTGTTTGAAGAAATCATGTCTAATTCAATCAGTGCCACCTAAAAGTACAGCATACTGCTTAACATAGTCAGAATTTGTTTAATTTATTGTAGCTCATTCCATAATCTGCATCTAGAGCTTTGATATTCAGAAGAAATGGTTCAAGGATTCTTACCACATATCCTCAAGTATATTTGTTTATGATCACACAATGTTGCTTTACTGTATAATTAGTAGCTGCAAAGCCTTTATGGCTTCATAGCAACCATATGATTATTATTGTTGTTATTGTTATTATTATTATTATTATTATTATTATTATTCAATTTCCACTGGATATTTTCTTTATGCAGGTCTAGGAGCAAAATAGGAAGAAATTAACTTTAGTACCACCGGATATATTTCTGACACAATGAAATAAGTTCTTAATTACAGTTATACAATCAATGGTGTCTTTCGCATGCCACTTATTTAATGTGGGCAAAAATACCTTCTTTCCTTTTCTATGCAGCTATACTAGCTGTAGCAATAAGAGCAAACATTCTAAAACACAAAACATGGGGACTTGCAGGCATGTAACTCAATTAATAGCGGGAATCCTTTACTGCTGCACCCTCATCCACAAATATTATATTTTGCGTAGTAACATATCTTTGCACATGTCAAGCAGTACAGATTTACTGTCTCCTGCTGGGGCTGTATCTCTCCATGCAGTGGGTATACATAGTGCTCATGCTCACCTTGCCAATATATCTCCAATGAGTAAGTGAAACAAAGGAAACAAAATATAGGGCAAACACATAATAAATGGTTTGTGAGTTGCTGATGCATCCTACATAGCCATGATGCAAAAGACTTATGAAACATGGCAAACGTGGTATGATATCCTGGAGTCTTTTAGCATTCAGATAGTATCATTAATCTACTATGCAGAGTATGCAGTTGTGACATAAAATGTTCTTTGATCAGCATTATGTAGTACTACATCTGTATTCAAACAGAAACATGGGTGGGTTATTGACAGGCTAATCATTAACTGTGAAAAGTTTTGTTCTGTAAACGGAAGCATGTTTTGATTGCTGCTAGATCATGGATGCCTCTGGTGTATATCAAAAATAACAGCGCAATTATCTACACATTTTTGTAGTTCAATTTATGCACAGTAATCTAGAAAAGGTATAATAAAATCAGACATTTGAATGAATATTTTTCTGATAGATCGTGCTTTATGTTGTCACAGATAATCCTTTATTTCTCATTAGTAATTTGGAGACACAAAGGATTTAGAGGAGCTGTAACACATGCACTATATCTGTATCAGCTCGTCTGCTCAACAAGTCAGTGTCCATCTATAGCACATATTCCCATAATATCTGCAAGAATACAGCACGATCTCAGAGTATATCAGCCAAAGGCAAATGCTGTATTATGTAACAGGACAAGTGACAATCTCTAAAGATGAAAACTCAAAGCTTGTAAACTGTTGTTACTCTGCATAATGGTTCACAATGCTCTGTGTGAAAGGGCAGATACAAACTGAATGGCATGTCCATATTCACAAACTGTTTCTGTGTACTATTAACTGTGTGTGAATGTATATACCAGAAACATAATGAAAAGCAATGCTATAAATAGACAATATGCTCACAGGTACTGGTGACTTTTTATACTGTGTTTTTAAAGTAGTATTACATAATATTGCAATCAAATGGCACATAGGTGTACATGCAGAGACAAAACAAGCTTACAACCTAACTTTTCCCAAATAATCTGTACCTATACAGCCGTATTGAAAGTAACTGTTGAAAATGCTAGTCATAATTTCATATATGTAATATTTTTTGACAGTATTATTTACAATTTTCCTTTTTTTGTCAAAGTTTCTTTCCCTAATAATTTGCTTTAGACATACATGACACTTGCAGAAATAATGTATTTCTCACACCCCTACCTAATGTTTTTCAAGTATAGTTGTATATTTATTCACTAGGGCATACAAATTTATCATTTGTTCTTCTCTTAAATGTTTGCAAGTTTCAAATCTATACTGACATTCTTCTTTTATCTTAATAAATACTATACTGCATTTACTCAATGCTCTTTAAATAAATTTAGCATCATTTATTTACTATTTTCACATCTTCCCACTGAAATCTTCTCCATCTGTCTAATACCTTTTAAATGCCTCCATGGATTTCCCTTCTATGAATAGCATGACAAGGCTGGGGCAAAAGCGGCAACCTCCCTCGGTGCAAAGTGTGCAAAGTGTTAGGGGGCACAACTGAGCATCCCTGCAGCATGCTTTTCTGTTTACAGAAATGTGATTCATTGGTTTGTGTAGCAAAACAACATTGGTTGCTACAGTTAAGCTGGGGGGGGGTATTTGGCCATTGTAGAAAGCCTATTGGTACAAAAGTACCGAATATGGGTATTTCTACAGCATGTGGAAGTCTTTTTTTTTTTTTTGCTCATTGTTGTTCAAAACAACTCCTTTTTTATCTCTCTGAGTTGATCTTGAGTGCCACATTCATGTCCCCATGACCTTGTCTTAAAGTGAAAAGAACTCTAGCCTCCAACATAATTTTTATTCAGTCCAACAAACCTTTCTGGCAGGTTTCTGATGAGCTGTTTAAAGCAGACTGAGGTTATTTTCCCTATATGCTCATCTCTAATGCATGCAGTTCTCAAGTTGCAGTCTAACCAAGGCCTTGTCGAGAAGAAGTATTACTTCTTTACTTCTGGAATGTATCCTGTGATGAGGCACACCCGCATTCTGTTTGCTGCTGTCCTGCTCTGTCCACAAGATAGCCCAATCCAAGTGAGATTAACATCCTCAGATCCTTCCCTGCTCTTTTGACATCAGTTCTAATCCTCACAGCAAATACTTCTCTCTGTGAGGATGTTACTGTGTAAGTTCAATGCTTCATACTTCTTTGCAACGAATCTTAATTATCACCTTTCTATTCACATGTGCAGTACTTTCACATTGTTTGTTAGGTGCTTCTGCCTATCTTCCAAAGCTATACGTATCTTTTTGCCATCAGCAATGGTACTCATCCAGTTTCATTTTCCCTCAGATATGTCCAAGACAAATGAATCTGAGAATACTGTGTAGTGGCTGGCACAGTGGTGCAGCAGTTGCATTGTTGCCTCACAGCAAGAGGTTCTCCAGTTTGAT
>NC_056735.1:1770299906-1770307406 GCF_019279795.1 Protopterus annectens | reverse complement strand
TGGGGACATAAGCCACCTTAAATGTTGCTACTCCTGAGAAGTGGTCTGTAGAAGATTGTTGGTGTGCTGGTATCATATCACACCACACCGCACTGTGTAGTGCAGTGCAGTGCAGTGCACATCCCTGAAGCCTATTGTTTGAGGCTGTATTAAAATCTGCATCCTGACATGAGTTCTGTGTATTATGCCACACAACATCACTCATACAGCTTTCAGAACACATCTGGATAGCTGCATCCTGCTATCCCCTGTGTGTGTGCTCCCCTTATTGCTGAATTACAACATCCATACCCATATACCTGTATGCCTTTTGATGTCTCCTATCCTTGTCATTACACACACTGCCATTAAAATAACATGCATGACAGCGGCATGACCATTGCCCACTGCAGTGTGCTCCCTTTGCAGGTGTACACTACAACAAGTAGACTGTTTTAGTTGTTTCTATAACTGCATTATAGAAATTACCACCTTGGTACATCATAATTTTTACACATTGTATTAACTGCTTCTACCTTGTTTCACAGAGATGCTTTATGGAAAGCAGGACCGCACACTTTTGGAAAACTGACTATCTCCTTGCTGATGTTGAAAAAAAAACATATAAAGATCTGAAGTGTTACAAAAACATTACTGCATTAGGACAGATTTTGTATTATGTCATAGGACTAGATTACAAAGACAGGGATTTCCTTGTAAAAGCCAAGTCTGAGCACTTGATTCTTTCCTGTCATGTTGACTGCATTGCCCTAGGCCTCACCTCAAATAATACTTTTGTCGGCTACTACTGTTTTAATTTCCTGATTAAACATCATTGTTTCTCCACTGCTTCTCTCTACACTGACAAACGTTATAAATACTTGCACAACGGGCTAGTCCATTAGGTAATTTTCCATCAGACAGAATGTCTTGGAAATTTGGTCCTAACGGCTGATACCTGGAATGCAGTTTTTTAAAGTGTTACTCCTGTGATACTGATGAGCTCACCTGATTATGTTTGTCATGGTAATGATCCTGACTTTCTTCACTGGAAATGTCTCTAACATGCTCTAGAATTACTTGGACAAAATTTCTCAGTAATTCTAAAATGTTAAGAAAATTATCACTGCATGACATTCTTAACCGTTCAACACAGCCAGAAAATATCAAATTAGACTCTAATAAAAACTAAGATGAGACACAAAGTGCAAAAAAAAAGTACCCTGACATCAAATTAAATGCCAAACAATATAAAATTACACTTTGATAAAACCTGAAATGAGTCACAAAGTGCCAAATTACACTCTAACAAAAACTGAAATGAGGAATAAAATGCCAGATCATGCTCTGATGAAAAAGGAAATGAACCACAAAATGTCAAGTTATACTCTGAGGTCAAGGACCTCTGGCTGACAAAATTTGCAGCTGATTGCAAATTAGGAGCTGTCATAGAATCTGCTACCAACACTAATGGTCTCCAGGAAGGGTTGGCACAAACAACTTGTCAGAGCCATGGAATAAAACTAAATACCAAGAAATGCATAACAGTATCCATTGGGAAGTCATCCACCCCTGGTAACTATCATATTGACAACACACCCTTAAGAGTCGACCCAGTGGTCAGGGACTTGGGGGGACACATAGACGGTAATCTATACTTTGGGCATCACATGTCAGCAGTAGTGAGGAAATAATTTTATGATGCACAACTTATAAACAAAGGCATGGCATCTATGTCCAAGAAGGTCATTATTCTGGCTGTGTTGAGCAGTTAAGAATGTCATGCAATGTCGGCATTCATCAGACTTATCATTGTGTACAATTTCCCTTTGGCATGTGCTTAACCAGGCACATCTGACAATTGGAATGTCCACAGAGCTTCCACATTAAAAGAATACAGGGCATATGTAACATGTTCTATGCAGACTGCCTCAGGCCCTGTCCCTGTATTCTGTCTCTTACAGGCTGTTGAGAGGAGATCTATGGCTTGCATTCTAGACATTATCAGACCACAACCTGATGGACCTCCTGCATATCCACAAAACAAACAGCACCAGAACTATCCATTCTAAAGACTTACACCTTGCCTGTGATATAAATAGGACCTGCTGGAGAGACAGGTATGTATCACAGAGACTAAACCTTCCTGAAATAGGCTCCCCAGCCATGTGAACCAGAGTTCCTCCCTAACCCAATTCAAGTGTAACTTAGGCAATTAGATGGAAAACAGTACATTCATCCCTGGTTAGACAACTGGATGGGAAACAGGAACTTCATCCCTAGTTTGGTACCCATGTCTCTAATGGACATAAGCAGCCTATAAATGGCTAATCTCCCAGACCCTTTCTTGTAATTGCTTCATCTTCCAAGCCCCTTTTTGCATTTATCAAGTGTACCAGAACTTGTCAGAGATTTGGGATGTATGGCTAGGCTTAAAAAGGCCCTTGTGGTCGTTAGACTAGCACACACCTATAAACCTATTAACCTATAAATCTAAAGCAACTTGCTTTCAAAAACATCTTACCACTGCTTTTTCCTTGACTGATCATTTTCTGTTGGACCTTGGTGTTTTCTTTAACACAGAGTTTTCACTGAAGTTTTCATCAATTTAGCATAGCCATTAACTGACCTTCTGATACTTCATGCTTCAACAATGTGATGCACACAATGGGCAGTTACTGACCCCATTAGTAGTCTTGTCACCGTTCACATCATTGTCGAAGTGGTGACAATGAAAGCAAAAGCTGGCATGAAGTGTAATAACTACGGGTGAAAAATTATTTTATCATCTGAACACTTTCCTTTGCGCGGAACTTTGAGAAACATGTTCCATTTCATTCTGGAGATCTCCCAAAACCATTTTAGATGGCCTGTTTATTTGTTGCATCGTTTTTTTTTCATGTTAGTCCTTTTTTTTCTGTCCAAATGGCTAGGTCATCTCTTACGTTTAGTTGAACTTTATGGTTTATATTACTTCGATCTTCTGCAACTAAAATGTTCAAAGCTTTTCTCATCGATGATTGACTTCGAAGGACTTCAAAAAATGCTTTTCACTAGCAAGCACAATCCTTCTCTATTTTTGTAGCCTTCATTGTTTATAATGTTAAAGATCAAGAACGGGTCTCCATTTAAATTACAAACAGCTGCTACCATCCCTTGGAATTACAGGCACATTTTCTGTGCCATATCTTTTTTTTTAATTTGCCAATATCATTGAGATATTAATATCCTTATCCAACATATTTACTAGTTCCTCAATCTCAAAAGGATGTCCTCAATTTTTTTTCTGACCAGCATGGGTTTCTACTCTCAATACCTTTGTTGAAATTTGGATACATGATTTTCGACCATTATTAAATTAGAGAGAAACATGTTTTCTTTGAAATATGGGGAGTTGATTACATTTAATGAATTAAGGAATGTGAATAAATTAATATGAGTATGAATATGTCTATAGACTCATAAGACAAAATAATCGCTTGGAACTCCCACATCCAACTTACTACAAACAAAATCCCTTACTATGTCATAGCTAACTATAGGAGCCCCTCTGTGTTTCAGCCCATATCTAATACCTAGTTAGCATGGGGGTCCCTATGTATTAAGCCAAACACCCTTCTCCTCGGAGACTTAAACTACCTCTCCATAAACTGGGAGACTTATACATCCTCAAATATATAAATGCCAAAGATTTCTGGACTTCATCAGTAGAAGGTACTTACAATATGAGGCAGCTATGCATTCTACTAGGTGTAACTCCCTCCCAGTCAAATGAGATCACAAGTCACTCAGATTTATCATTAGACTGAAGCCTGAAGCATCTTCCAATAACTCAGTATGCACAGATTATGACAAGGCTAATCTACTAAAACTGAGTGATGACCTGGCTAAATTCATAAGCTGCTTCCATCTTGCTGACCACACAGCTTATCTGGAATCCTTCACAGCCAAATTATATACACATGCAAATAGCTGCATAGATACATCTATCCATTTCAGAAATAACTACAATGCCAAATTCTAAACTATTCCTTTACAGTGAGACCCAAATATAAACATGCTGTATAATAAAAGAATTGAACTCATTACACTCAAAATAAGTCTAACTCTCAAAATGCCAAAACCAGTTTTGTTAAACTAAAAAAGGAGCTCTGGACCAAGTCAACTAGTACCAAACATTATGTAAAATAGCCACCTAGGAAAAGGGTAACCACAAACAATTCTACTGAACTTTCAAGTGGTGCATTATTAGGAGAGGGATGTGGCTTGAGTTTTTGGCCAGGATGTAAGATTTCTTTAGTGGCTGATCAGATTTGTTTAGGACTGAATTTACTATTGTTTTGAATGTTGTTATAGTATAGTTTTTGTCCTCATTTACTTGCTTTTAGTACGCTTGTGGAGCATTCTGAAGTTTTCAGGATTTTGTGGTGTTTTATATTTGTGACATATTTTTTTCCACTTTTTCTCTATCCTGCGTTAGCAATCTACTCTTTTTGGATAACCAAATTGCATTATTTGTTTTTAGTCTTTTCCTTCTAGGGGATGCAAGGCTATTTATGATATTTAGGAAAGTTATATTGAATTCATTTTCAGCATGGTAATGACTAGAATTCAACTCTTATTTCATAGGTAGAATAACATCTCAAAACAAGGATTTCCTATCACCTATCTAAACCCTGCCCAGCAGCCACATGTCACCACATCCACTTTCACCTTCAAATCTGTGCTCACATCCTATATAAAACTACTCTTAAACCATGCTCTACTTCAGCTGATGATCTTCTAAGGGAGTACCTTAAAATAGCATCCAACAGTATTGCCTATCTTGTCACAATCCTTATAGACAGGTCAGTCCAGGAATCTCATGGTCCATCTCTGATGAAAAAAAAAATATCACACGTTATCTTTCTCTACATGAAGGAGAAAATTCAACAGACATCACTATCTTTAGACCTACAGCAGTCTTTCCCTGTTACCCTCTCCTGAATACTTGAAAAATCTATAAAAAAACAATTGATAAACTATCTCCTGCAGGAGGAACTCCTACCCCCACACATCATGGCTTCTGTCCCTCCCAAAGTGCTAATACTGCACTTCTAACCTTTACAGATACTGTCAATAAAGCTAGAGATAACAGCAAATTATTATTTTTCTTATTTCTCAACCTTACTAAAGCTTTTGGCACAATTTGCCACAGCAAACTTCTACTTTAAATGTCCTCACTAGGTCTATCAAAGCTTTCCATTCTGTGGTTCAAAGGTTACTTGTCCAATAGGTATCTTTCAGTAAAATAACAGTCTACTCTGTCTGTGTACCTCCCAGTCACCAACAGGCTCGATCCTTGGTCCCCTCTTCTTTAACATTCTCAACAACACCCTATACACATCCACTCAACAGGCCTCCCTAATAAAAAAAGAGAAGACTCCACACTAATATGAATATCAGACCACCTGCCACATCTCCAAGATATTACTCAGGAAGCTTTAACAGCCACTGAAACATGGCTTTGTAACTCACAACTCATTTTAACCCAGAAAAGACAAACTACTTTTCCCCCCCAAAATCGTGTGAAAAAAAATTAGAACCCTCTCTCTTAATTATACAAATACTGAAGTCACTTCTCATCTAAAATCATTAAGGATGATAGTGGATGATAATCTTAAATTTGATTTGCATATGCAAAATTGTATTACCCCCCCCCCAAAAAAAAACTAGTGATGCGTTATAAAGCCAAAAAATACTTATTATGTAGATAGTTAGCAATTTGATGGTGATGCGGTACATGCCTAATCCCAGTGTTAATCTCCAGGCAGCACATATCCATTCATATTTCAGTGAAGATCAGATTTATGGGCACATTTCAATATACTGAGTACATTATAAAGATTTTGAGTGCCTCACTTCACTCTGTTCTTTTCACTTCTGATAAATGGTTCTAAGATACTACCACCAGTAAGATCTGAATAAAGGAGCAATTTTGTGCTCTGTCCTTAATACGAACAGGGATGCCACTTTGGATATAAAATATTTATTTTCCTGTGACAATTGCTGCCTTCTAAGGGAACAGTTGTTTATTTCCCTTAGTAGATAAGACACTTCTCATTTTAATAATTAATTCCTCTCACCAGCTTTCACGTTAGAATTGTTCAGACTTAGGCTGGCATTATTAGTCATTTGCACAAAAAGGGTAGGAATATCCCTGATGTTTGAGAATGAGCATAGTTGAGGCAATTTATGCTAATGCGCAATGCCTTATGTTTGTTTGTGTCTTTCGGCTTTTCCCGGTTAGGGGTCGCCACAGCGGAACTCCGGTCCGCTAATGAATGGCAGTAGAATTTACGTGCTGGCTTGTCGAGCCTAACGCACAACCTTCAACGAAGGAACGCCCATTCACGCATGTCGCCACACAGAAGACGATCTAACTGAGAATCGAACGGGCAACGCCTAACTGTGAGGCGACAATGCTACCGCAGCACCACCACCGCAGTACTGATATGTAAATGAGAAATTGTGTAAAGTGATGTATGCTAAAGAATTTTTGCACAATTTATAATCCAGTGACTGAACGGCACATACACACAAACCTATTGTTAAAAGCATTGCTTCACCACTGATATCTACTTTGCAATCCACAAACTTGTCCCCAGTGATCCATTCAACATTTTTTCCAAGTATGCACAAGCACTAAAATTACATCATTAAACCACTGATCCCTTTAGTCACTTAAACATGTAGGTACAAGTACTATAAGGCAGCAATTTCCCCACCAGTACCTTCAGTTGTAACTATGTATGCACAAGCACTTAAAGGACACCATTCCCCCCAATCACTTCAGCAGTTTAACCATGGATGCACAAGCACTATACGGCATCAATTTCCCCACCGATCCCTTCAGTAGTTTTGCAATGTACGCACAAGCACTAAAATGATCCCATTTCCCTATCAATCCCTTCAGTAGTTTGTCCAGCTATGGGCAATTCTCTGACACCAAAATGAATAATTTCCCCTAGAAATCCCTTCAGTAGTTTGAACAAGTATGCACAATCATTTCAGTGACATAAAACAAAACATTTCCCCAGCAATCCCTTTAACAGTCTGCCCGTGTATGAACAAGCACTTGAATGACACTTACCCCAGTGAGTCCTTTACTAGCTTAACCACGTATGCACAAGCACTTCAATGACATGAAATGAAACATTTCCTTTTATGACCCCTTCAGTAGTTTGACCATGTATGCAAAATCTCTTAAATAATAATAAAATTAAGTATTTTTACCTTATTTTAGCTTAATGTAAATCCACTAATCCATGCTTCTCTCACACATTACTCACATAAGTTCAGAGTTCTTTACATGATTTGTATTTAAATGATGACTGTTTACATTTATTTCTATGAATCACAGTAATAACCCAATGTATAAGATGCCTAATCCTTATAGCAACTCTCCCCCTAATGCTTATGCCTTAAGCATGTTACTTTTGCTATAAGAAGGCTTGCTTACCAAAACTGTATTTCTGTAGT
>NC_056735.1:1770179906-1770294906 GCF_019279795.1 Protopterus annectens | reverse complement strand
TCCAACCTAGAAAATTCTGATTTGGAACACAGTGAAGTGGCATTACACAGAGTCAGAAACCTAAACAACAATAGATAAACATGAGGCTCTCCTGAAACTTGAGCACATTCATATATTTCTAGTTATAGACATATGGTTGCAAAAAAAAAAAAGAAAGAAACAGTCTTTCTCTTCCTGGTTTTTAACCTGACGCTTGTGAGAGGGTACCAGTATTTATTAAAGATGTCATCACTTTATGATAGATGTATTCCTAGATGTTCTCATCACCATAAACAATATTAATGACCAGTTTCTAGCTAGCTATAGAACGCTCTGTAGATCCATGCTGGACATGATTTCTATCTTAACACCTTAGATAAAATCCTTATTAAACCCCATAATTTTATACTAAATAAATTGGCTGACATACATTGCCAGTGTCAGCATGCCCAGCACTTTTTTGATGATATGGCTGCTAGCTCACTTGCACAGTTCATTTGCCATCCTACTAGGGGCCCCAGTACCCTTTATTTTATCCTCACAATTGCATCCACTTACTGCACACCTCCATTTGTATCATCTTCCCTAGTTAAATCAGATTATAAATCAGTGATCATTTCCTTTGATACTGGTGGTACTTCCCATTCAAACATATCTGTCTTTAGGGACTTCATAAAAGCAAATCTTCAATTTCTTGGTGACCTAAATAAATTCTGCTGTAATCCACATGCAGTGAATCTCATTGCTAAACGTGCTGAATATCTCTCTGACTTCTACTGCCACTTAAATAGTTGCTTTGATAAGGAAGTCCCTACCTGCACCAATTATAATGAAACATTTAAAACAGACCCATATGGTGGAATGCTTATATAATGAAATAAATTATATAACAAGAGAAAAAAAATCACTTAATCCTGTAAGAAATCTCCTTGTACTTACATTAACAGCACAGTTAACCAAGCTAGTAAAGAGCTTCGGGGAACCATTAGAAAGCTCAAAGCTGAATATAACTTTAAAATAGGTTGTTGTTGTGTCTTTCAGCTTTTCCCAGTTAGGGGTCACCGCAGCGGAATTCTGGTCCCCTCATGATTGGCAGTCGATTTTTATGTGCTGAGTTGCCGGCCCTGACACACAACCTTCAACGAAGGTACGCCCATTCACGCATGTCTCCACACAGAAGACTCTCTAACTGAGAATCGAACAGGACAACATCTTACTGTGAGGTGACAACGCTACCGCAGCACCACCACTGCAGTACATAAATATAGGTATTAAAACTAAAAATAACTACAACATTTTCTTTAACTATGCCAGAAAGTTAAGAGCTTATACACAACAATTTCTGGAGCTGATGTACATTAATATAATCTACCTTACACAAACAAAATAGCTAATCACATAACTGACAACCTTAGTACAGATTTTACTCCATCCACATTTACTGCTGTTACAAGTTTCACAATCACAGCTACCTCCTTTAATTACTATGGAATATGTCCCATAACCTTTTCAAAAGCTCAGAACACCTCATCCATGTACCCAGATAATATATCAAGTTGCCTAACTATTAGTACCAAATATGGCCTATCTGAACCCTTACTTAAGATCTACAATCTCAGCCCCACTGATTACATTCCTGAATCCAGGAAAATGGTCACTGTTATGTTGTTGCTCAAGCATGTATAATCAACAGACCATGGTTTATATAGATTCACCTGCCTCACTAAGCACACATGTAAAGCCATGGAATGCATTATCTCAGAACACATTAACCCGGACATTGAAAATCTGCTAATACTGAGCCCTTATCAATTTGGTTTTGTCAAAGAAAGGTCCTGCCTCTTTTAATTTATTAATTTCACTGAAAAAGCCACTGAAGCAGTGGACAGTGGTTAGACAGTACATATAGTATATATGGACACTATTCCCCATGTAGGCATTATTGACAAACTCGGAAATGTGAATATAAATCCTTATGTTGTTTGGTTGATTGATAACTGGCTGTCTGATGGAACCCATATGGGAAGAGTGGTGGATGTCACTTGTGAAAGCAAAAAAGTTACCAGTGGTGTAAGATTCAGTTTGGGCCCTCTCCTATCTGGCATCTATTTCTCAGACATTCAAGCCAAGACTCCTGGCCTATGTTTATCTAATCTTGCAGATGATTGCAAAACTGAGAGCTGTTATTCAGTCTTCTACAGACTCTCAGTTGCACCAACAACAGTCATTTTAACAACTGGTGCAAAGTCAGTGGTGTCAAATTAAATGGGAGAAATATTGTTAATTTTGGTGCCGGAAACATTTTCCTCTACCCCTCCTGTCAGACACTGTTGTAAGACATGTAGGCACTATTGTTGATAATTCTTTATCTTTTGACCATGATATCTCCAGGGAAATTAGAAAAGCCTTCTATGCAGTTCATTTAATTTCCAAAAGCATATCCTCTAAATCTAGAAAAAGTTTAATTCATCTTTATTCGCATCTCGTCAGATGATTTATTAAATATAATGCCACTTTTTGTAGGAATTTTCTTAAATATATCACTGAACTTTGGAGACTTCAGTGGCTGCTAATTAAAAGATCAGTGGCCACAAAAATCTTAACTATCAGGACAGACTCTTTTTTGTATCAGTTTGTTATAGACACCTCTTCAGGAATCTGTGTCTAACCTTTAAACTATGAAAGAGACAATTCTATTTTACCTTCTATTCCTACAAAGAGCAAATGGTTCCTCAATACTAGGTTAAAGGAACTAAACCTTCATCAACAGATAAATATGCCACATAGATGCAATAGACTCATATCCCAGCATATCCTCCACCACTACTTCTATTACATATCAGACAGAGTAGCACCCTTGCAACTGTCACTATTATTCTAGATGGCTGAATGTACAGCTGGAAATTCTCCTCTGGTCTGTCTTGCGTTGCCCTCCTTGAGGATGCAGATAACTTTTGAATAAGTGTACTGGATAGGTTAAACTGCAAATACGAAGTTAATGTTTGATCGAATATAAAATGGACAGAATGGAAGAAATATGCTTCTTATGAAGTCATTTTGCATATATCACTAAAACTGCGGGTCGGTCCATATTTCTGTAGGCAATGTTAGACAAGTAGTAGGTTGAACAGTCTCAATGAACACCAAAATGGAATAGGGTGAGCAGCATATATGCTTTACTCAATACATGAAGGTAACCTCAACTTTTATTTCAGTGACTGTTGACTTGCATAGAAAGTCATTTGTTAATCTGCAAAACAAAAAAAAAACAAGTTAATGTATAGACCTTGAATAAATGAACTCTCCCGTCATAAAACAAGTGATATAATGATGTTTGCTCAGTAATTGTCTCCCTTTTTTAATTTCTCCAAATCTTTTGGGTTTCTAATACGATGCCAGGAATGAACCCCATTCCTAAGTCAACATATGATTAAAGTTTATGAAACTAGTATTGTTTCAGTCTTTGATGTTAGCCAGAAGTGCTCTTTGCAGCACCCACAATGTGTCCAGTAATGACTCCTTCTGCAATTCATATGGAGTTACATGTATTGGTAACATATCTAAGTACAATTCTACATTCTTTTTCATAAGACCCATTGGTCCTGCTACTACTGGAACTGTCCGGGTATCTTTCTTCCACATTGCTCTCATTTCTGCCTGCAAATCCTGGTATTTTATGACTTTGTGTCTCTCTGTACACAAGACACTGTAGTCACTGGGTATAGTGATTTCAATGATCAATGCTATTTTTGTCTTTTTTTCATGGACCACTATATCTGTTTTTCTCTCATCTATTTTTTTGAACTGTTGGTAATGGGTGAACCCATGTGTTAATCAGGCTGGTGTCTGTTTGGGGTGTGCATATAAATACTTCTTACTCATGGCTACAACTTTGTGCAAAGAGACGTTAGGTACTGCATCTGGGCCTGGGGTTTTCCAATTAGAGGCTTTTATTAACTTTGTTTCAATCTTTCTGGTCATATTTCATCCCATTTATAATCCTGTACATTTAAACTTATTATTCTTATTCTTTATTTTACATGTTCTATCCATTTAGCATCTTTGTTACATTCTACAGGATAGGAGCTTTATAGATATTTATCCAAAATGTATATATTTCTTCTTTTTTGGTGTTACTTTCAATTCCTTTTACCTTTTTCCCCCAGTTGTCTATAAAACATTTTGGGTCATCAATAAATTGCTTATTTTGTACTTTTCCTTTACATTTACTATGTATCATCTAAGTTTTTTTGCCTGTACTATTTTTAGTTTATTATTTGTGATAGTGCATGACAAATCCTGATCTGTTATAAAACTGTGCATAGTTTTTATCACATCTATTTTTCTGAACATTTTTTTTTATCTGTTCCCTCCTCATTCAGACTTCCCTTATCCTCAATCACCCTGCTAAGATACTTCAGGTTGTTAAAATCTTCCATCATCTTCCTTTCTATTTCAGTTATCAGCTTCTGACATTGCCATTTGCTGCCATTACAACTGCCTTATCTCATGTGCCTTCAATTTTGCATTCCACTCCCCTATCCTTTGCTGACGTTCTCACTTAGAGTCTGCCACATTATCCATATACAGCAGCTTTGTTGAGATGTTTCCTTTGACTTGTTTGTTACTGTAGTCAGTCACCAGTATGAACAGCAGTGGGCTCAGAAATGAACCCTAATGCCCACTCATTAACACTGGGAACCCCTGTGAGACTGAACACTGTTCATATCTGAGTCATTCATAGGTTCATAGGTTCATACTAGGCTATCTGCCCTAGGGCATTTATAAGCCTAGCCAGAGTGTGTTTGGCTTTCGCCACCCATTTTAAATTAATTTTGCTATGCCCTTTTTCGAGGTTACTATACTGAGCCTCTGTCTAACAGTGACACAGAAGTGATACCCAGGGTAAACCTACGATCCCCCATTCACTCATCAAGATTCCTCTTGAAGAGGGTCAATGAGGGACTCTGCCTAACCTGGACTGGGATTTTATTCCAGAGTGAAGGGAGCCTCTGGGTTATGAATCTGTCCATCCAGCATGTCTTATTTATTTCAGTGCTGAGGTTCAAGTCTCTGGAGCGTGTAGCTCGATGGGATTTGGATTTTCTGAGGTGCAGCATGTCCATTAATTCTGGGTTGGACATGGCTTTATACGTCAGGCACAGATTGCCTCTGAGCAGGCGGTATGCCACTGAGTAGAGCTGGAGTTTCTTTAACCGGGCAGCATATGGCATCTGTTTGAGCCCTTTGATCCTCTTGGTGAGGTACTTTTGGGGCCTTTCCAGTTGCTGCAGGTGTCTGGTAAGGTATATCCCAAAAGGGGCATTGTACTCAATTATGGGCCTGATGAGGGATGAGTAAAGAGGCACGATGACCTCCCTGATCTAGATGTGAATCCCTTCATGATTAGGTGGGCTATATAAAATGTTTTTCTAACCACTTTGGCCACGTGGTTGTCAAATGAGAGATTGCTATCAACTTGGGTCCCAAGGTCCCTAATTACTTCTTCTGTACTTAATGGATTACCACCTATGTGGTAATTTGTGGGCACTTTGTTTTTGCCAGAGGGGATGACTATACACTTTTTGGTGTTTAGCTTGAGGCCATGGCTCTGGCACCAGTTGTCTGTTTCTATGAGGCCCTTTTGGAGGATGCTTGTGTCAGCTGGAGAGTCAGTTATGGCACCCAGTTTGCAGTCATCTGCGAACTTGGTCAGCCACAGTCCTTCCGTGTTGGCCTGTACCTCTGAGAAATATATACCAAACAAGAGAGGTCCCAGGACTGAGCCTTGTGAGATGCCACTTGTAGCTGGTTTGGAGTCTGACATGGCTCCAGCAATTCTAACCATGTGGGTTCTGTCCTTGAGCCAGTTTGCAACCCATCTAGTGACATAGGGGTTTATATTTAAGCTGGTGAGCTTATCTATAATGCCCGAGTGGGGTATTGTATTGAAGGCTTTTGCGAGGTTCAGGTAGGCTGTGTGGACCACCTTCCCCTCGTCAATGACCTTGATGACTGTTTCAAAGAAATCGACCAGGTTTAAGAGGCAGGATCTGCCCTTAACAAAGCCGAACTGGGTAGGATCCAGTGTCTGTAGGTCCCCAATATCTTTATTTATAAGGTCCATGATGATCCTTTCCATAGCTTTGCAGACCAAGCTAGTCAGACTTATGGGATGATAGTTTCCAGGATCCGTTGAGGCACCACCTTTGTGGAGAGGGACCACCATTGCTGTACGCCACTCTTTGGGTACATATCCTGTAGTAAGGCTGAGACTGAACAGTAGTTTTATGTTTGGGTTTAGCTCTTCTTGGAGTTCATGTAGGATGCAGCCCGGGACACCGTCTGGTCCCATTGATGCTGTGTTTTTTGCTTTGGAGAGGGCGGCTCTTACCTGAGCATCTGAGATGTCAGGGAGGCAGCACTCTGCTGGGATAGATATTTGCCCTTTTGGTGGGGAGAAGTTTGCACTGAACCTGTCAGCTAGGATGTTGGCAATGTCTGTGGATTTGGTGTATTTTTTGTCATTTTGGACTAATTCTGAGCATATCTGGGAATTCCCACCCAGGTTCCTAACATAACTAAAGAAAGCCTTGTGATTATCCTTAGTGTCCTGTGCAATTTTTCTCTCAAAGCTGGCCTTAGACGATTTTATGAGTGCCCGTAGTTTTTTGCTAATACTGATCAGAGATGCCTTCCCTTTTTGGGATTTTGCTCTATCATGTAGTAGCTTCCTCCTTCTAATGTATAGTTTGTTTATGGCTGGGGTCCACCAGGCAGGACGTCTGCCTTTGGAGGATTGGGTCTTGGTTTTATTTGGGATTGCATGATCCATGCATTCCTGAAGGTGTTCATAGAATGCATTTATAAAGGATTCTGTGGTCTGGGCCATATTTTCCACAGGCCTGGGGGCTTTAAAGGATTCCACCTCGGTTTTGAGGAGTGTGAAATTTGCTTTAGAGAAGTTTTTCACTGTGGTTTTCTGCGCAGGGGTGGGGTCGGGATGTGAATATCCAGTGAGATTAGTTTATGGTCTGATCTTACCAGTGAGGGATACACTTCTGGTCTGGAGCATAGAGTCCCCATGTTGGTGATGATCAGGTCCAGTATGTTTTCCCCTCTTGTGGGAGTGGTAACAAGTTGTTCCATAGCATTTGAGTTTATAAATTCTAGGAACCTTTGGGCTAGGGTGTTGGAGCTAGAGTAATGCTCCCAGTCTATGTTTGGGTAGTTGAAGTCACCCAATATAATGGTGTTTGGAGAGACCTTCATATTTTCCAGTGTTCTCAGGAGGGCCGAGTGGAGTTCCTGGGTTTGGGAGGGTGGTCTGTAGCAGGCTATAAACTGGAAGGCAGTTTTACCCACTGTTAGTTGCACATGGATAGTCTCTGATGCTTTGTGCTGTGCCACCAACCTGGAGGTGTGGGTATCTTTGACAAATATTGATACTCCCCTCCTTTTGTGGTTCGGTCCAAGTTTTGGGGCCGAAAAGCATGGTATGAGGTATAACCTGGTAGTGCTGGGGTGCTCTCGGGAGCCTTGAACCAGGTTTCTGTTACTGCACAGATATCGATGTTCTCCATGCTAAGGAGAGTTTTGAGTGCATGCATCTTGAGGTTTAGACTTCTGGCATTGAGTAGCACTACTCATAGTTTCTTATCCCTTGTGATACCTATGGAGGCGGGTTTGTCTTTTGAGCCTTGCCTAAAAAAGGCACTATGGGGGTAGCAAGAGCCTTTGCCAATATCCGAAAGCCCAGGGGTGATAGGTGCAAGCCGTCCCTAGCGAAGCATTGTGGCTTGTCGAGCATGTCATCCCAGGCTGACAGGCATTGGATCTCCTTTGAATGACACCAATTGTTGAAATTGATCATCTTGTCTTCATATTGTGGCATCATTCTTGGTGAGGGTAAGATGCTACTCAAGGTCAGGGTCATACCGGCCTGGGCTACATGCTCAGAGAGCTCCTCTATGTCTCTTTTCATGTAGTCCAGGGAGGTACGTCTCAGGTCATTCACACCAGCATGGACAATGACTGAGTCATATTTGTACTTGCCTTGGAGTGACCTGAGTGCTTGTGTTATGTGGCGGATCCTAGCGCCCGACAGGCAGCTCACTGTGACCTTCTCCTTGTTCAGCCTGGTGAGCGGGACATCAGTGTGCCTGATGATAGAGTCACCTATTACAAGTGTATCAGGTGTGTTGTTTAGCCTTAAGGGCTGTGACTGTTCGGCACACTGGCTTTGTGAGCTATGTGTTGCACGTGTTTTGTTTTGGGGTAGCGGTTGCTAGGGTGTCTGCTTTGGAGGTCTCTGCTGCTTAGGTAGATTTTTATTTAGAGCCTCCGAGTATGTTTTTGTGTGTTTATGTGTTTGGTTTGCTATCTTGGTAGGTCTATGTGAGACTGGAATTGTAGTGAGTCTGGTTTCCTTTTCCTCCTGACTGGTTACGCCTGTACTGAGTTGAGAGAGCTTAGCCTCCAGTTTGGCTACATGGATGCATCTCTCACATGTGTTGGAATTTGTTGGGAGGAGGAGAGGGTTGTCTGTGTACATGAGGCAGTTGTAACATTGCCTCAAGATTCCCAGATTCACCAGCTGGACCGGAGAGGAGATTGACAACTGACCTTTGGACATGCTAGAATAGTATTGGGAATTCCTTTATAATTGAAAAAAAGGGCCAATGGGGAACAAGGTACTCAAGGGGAGTTTGTGAGGGTGTATTGCTTTTAAGTTTTTAGTGCTGACTTATATAATTGCTTTAGTGAGCAAGTGCCAGGTAACTTAACTGCAATGTGCTACAGGTAACTTAAATGCAAAAACGACAAACAGTAACTTTCATTCAAGTGAAACAAGGAAATAAGTACAGTAAGCAATGCAGATATCACTAGGGATCCACAGAAGCACTGAAAAGCCGTGTTTTAGGTGGAATTAGCATTTCAGGGAACTAACAAGCAAACAAACAACAAGCATACAAACAAAGCTAGACTCAGCAGGCCTGGATCTAGTCTATGCTACAGCAAACAAGGTGTACCAATTTCAGTAAGAAGCAGTTCAAATATGCAGGCACTATAAGCCTTTAACCAGAAATTCCCAGCTCAGAAGGACAGAGTCCAGCCTCTCCTCCCACAAGAGTGCAGACCACGAACCCTCTTAATGTAAAATAACTGGCCTGAAGCCCAAGTGCTTAAACCAGAATTAATACACTTTTAGAATAACAGACACTGAGCCCTCAATCAGCAGTTCCCAACTTAGAAGGATGTAAGCTGCCTGTCCTGCCACCACAGTGCAGGCCACAAACTTTCCTAATGTAAAACAACTGGTCTGAAGCCCAAGTGCTTAAACTAAAAGGCTTAGAATGAGTTACACCAAGCAGTAATAAATACAACTGAGTACTTTTAAGATGACGCAAAAGCAAAATAAAGTAGGAAGAAACACAAATACAGTAAAAGCAGATAATTTTTTTTTTTTTTTTGAGTGAGCAAATGAGATGGGCCCAGGAAGAGTATCCAAGTGCAAATTTACAAGAGGGGTGGGCAGTTTCAAAGCCACCAAGATTAACACCAAGACAAAAACAGGGAGGGTGGCTGGGGACCTACTGAAAAAACAGTCACAATTTCCAGCTAGATATTGCTCAATGCAACACAAAGAAATTACTTTAAATCGTGTATTATTTGATAAAAGTGCAGATAAAAATCTACTTAACTCCACTCATGCAGGTCTCAGTTGGCCAAAGCTCACAGTTTAAACAGAAAACAATTCACTGTACCACTTGTATAAGACAGAAACCGAATAACAATGAGGTAAACTGCCCCCACTTATCACTGGCTATGCAGGTTTTTTTAACAAGCCTTAACTGAAAATACCACTTGTATAAGACCTACTGAAAAAATAGTCACAACTTCCAGCTAGATATTGCTCAATGCAACACAAACAAATTACTTTAAATTGTGTATTATTTGATAAAAGTGCAGATAAAAATCTACTTAACTCCACTCATGCAGGTCTCAGTTGGCCAAAGCTCACAGTTTAAACAGAAAACAATTCACTGTACCACTTGTATAAGACAGAAACCGAATAACAATGAGGTAAACTACCCTCACTTATCACTGGCTATGCAGGTTTTTTAACAAGCCTTAACTGAAAATACCACTTGTATAAGACCTACTGAAAAAACAGTCACAACTTCCAGCTAGATATTGCTCAATGCAACACAAACAAATTACTTTAAATCGTGTATTATTTGATAAAAGTGCAGATAAAAATTTACTTAACTCCACTCATGCAGGTCTCAGTTGGCCAAAGCTCACAGTTTAAACAGAAAACAATTCACTGTACCACTTGTATAAGACAGAAACCAAATAACAATGAGGTAAACTACCCTTACTTATCATGGGCTATGCAGGTTTTTTAACAAGCCTTAACTGAAAATACCACTTGTATAAGACCTACTGAAAAAACAGTCACAACTTCCAGCTAGATATTGCTCAATGCAACACAAACAAATTACTTTAAATCGTGTATTATTTGATAAAAGTGCAGATAAAAATCTACTTAACTCCACTCATGCAGGTCTCAGTTGGCCAAAGCTCACAGTTTAAACAGAAAACAATTCACTGTACCATTTGTATAAGACAGAAACCGAATAACAATGAGGTAAACTACCCCCACTTATCACTGGCTATGCAGGTTTTTTAACAAGCCTTAACTGAAAATACCACTTGTATAAGACCTACTGAAAAAACAGTCACAACTTCCAGCTAGATATTGCTCAATGCAACACAAACAAATTAATTTAAATCGTGTATTATTTGATAAAAGTGCAGATAAAAATCTACTTAACTCCACTCATGCAGGTCTCAGTTGGCCAAAGCTCACAGTTTAAACCGTTCAATAACACTGTGATTTCAGACTACCACAGAATTGTCCAAATCAACTTTCTTTGGATCTTGTCATATGCTTTCTCCAAGTCTAGGAATATCCAGTTGGACTCCTTCCTCATTTCTACACTTCTCAACTATTTGTCTCTCTGCAAACATCGAGTAAGTGTGCTGCATCCTGATATGAATCTGAACTGCTCATCTCCCATCTAACTTTCTACTACTCTGCGTATTCATTTATCAATCACCATCTCTAGAACCTTCATGCAGTGTTGAAGGAGTTTGATACCTCTGTACTGCCCAAAGCTGTGGATGTCCCCTTTGTTCTTGTACAATGGCACTAGTATGCTTATTCTCCAGTCATCTGGGATACGCCTTTCTCTCCATATGGCAATGAGCACCCACAGGACCCATTTTTCATCTTTCTTGCCCAACATTTTTATCATATCTGCTGTGACCTCATCTGAACCTGCGGCTTTCTTGGACTTCATTTTCCTTAGTGTTGTTCATACTTCTTCTATAGTGGGCTTCTCCTGTTCTCCTCTTCCTTCATTGTAGTCTGTGTCTCGGGAAGTACAGCTTCTGTGAGGTTTTCTTCATTCAGACGTTACTGGAAGTACTCCTTCCATCCGTTCTTGATGTGCCGTGGCCTGATGAGCAAGCTGTTGCTGGCATTTCTTAAGACGGATTTCTTCCTATCTTTTTTATCTTTCTGTCTTTGCCCTGCAACCTGATAGTTTCTTTGTGCCATGCATCAAGTCACTTTCCAGAAGCTGGTACAGTGTCTCTGATACCTTGTTCTTTGCTATTGCAACTACTTTCTTAGCCTCTTTCTTAGCCTGTGTTACCCAATCAGTATTCCTTCCTAGCCTGGTCCATTTTTCTATCTTCCACTAGTTCCTTTACTTCTTCTCTCTTTTGATGACTTCCTGGACTTCTACTTTCCACTACCCACTTTTCTTATGTACCTTATTTCCAAACCTGATTAAGGCACATATCTGTGTTATAATCCTCACATATGCTGTTTTGAGGTCCTGCCATTCTTCTTCAACTCCATCTATTTCATTCTCTTCCAGAGGTGCTAGAGGCAAAAGTAATTCCTTGAACTCTTTCTCTTCAGACAACTTCCAGGTCTTCAGCCTGGTCTCTATTGATCTTTGAGCCTTCTCTGACCACTGCTTGCAGTTGAATGTGTGACCAGTGTTTTATGCTCTGGACTGACTGTTTCACTGGGGTTGACTTTGCAATCACCGATTTTACCTTAGTGTAGTTTCCTTACTAGGAGAAAGTCTACCTGAGTTGCATGTTAGCCACTCTTGTATGTGATCTTGAGACTTTCTCTACCGCTGAACCATGTGATGGCCACTATCAAACCATTTGACAGACAGATGTCTAGAATGGCCTTTTTTTCTTTATTTATTTATTTTTTATTTAACATTTGCTGACCGGGAAAGTCCGACTAGGTTCCACAGAGTCTGTTTTCAGCAGAGGCCCGGGGAGAGATGCTTCAGATGCATGTCTATAGACAGTCTTTATTCCTGTTGCACCACCAATGTGGGTCCAGTCAATCCTCATATCCTGTTCTGTCTGTCCCAATGAGTGTGTTCAGGTTAAAGATTATCATCACCAACTCCTGTTGTCCCATTTTATCTAGTAGATCCTGCTACAGCAGTCTGAATGGACTTTTTGTCTTCACAATCACAATCCTGCTGTGGGGCATAGGATGAGGTTATGAATACTGCCCTCTCCTTACACTGGAATCTGACTGTTGTGAGTCTGTCACTAATTCTGATGACATCCCCTCACTATCTTCTGAAGCCTCTCCCTCACCACAATTCCCACATCATTTCTTGTCTGTCCTCCTCCTGAGTAATAGTCTCCAGATCCCAAGTTAAGTGGTTTGATGCACTGCCCTTCCTTCTTGTCCCTTGGGTACTGAGGATGTCCACCCTCCTACTAAACATCATATCATCCACTTCCAGGCTGCGTCCTGTCAGTGAAGCTACAAAGAGTGTAGAAATTCTTAGCTAATGCTAATGTTTAGCGGGCTGATTGGTTTTACATCCAGCTTCCTTTCAACAGAGCTATCTCAGGTAACCCAACCTGGGCAAATGGACACTATCTGGCCATTAGCTTAATGACCCAGTGCTACAGCATTTTCTGGTGGGCATACACTGACAAATAGAGCCACATGCACCCCCCCCCCGCTATTAGTATAAGTCTCTGACATAGGTCAGAGTAGACTGGGTCCTAGATCCACTTATCACTGACAAATACCCATGCCCATTTTTGGTGACATTATTCAACTGAACCAAGTTACCTAGAGCCAATTTTACACCTTTGAGTGGCTAGCCCTGACATGGTGTGTAGTCTGTGATCTGTGTTCTCTTATCTTGAGGAGACTGTGCAGCACAGCTGATGCCCAAAGCAGTTAGACTATACAACTCTTTCCCCTCATTGGTACCATCTAGAGGCTGTGCTGATGCCTACAACTCCATTTTTGTGTGAGTATGAGGTAGAAACCTCAGAATGTTTTTAGGAGGTGGGAGATTCTCCGTTGCTTTTTTTAAAGCTGTCTCGCTATGTTAAACCCATTTAACATAGCAAAACAGTTTGGAAAAAGCAACGGAGATCTTACTTTCTCCTTTGCTTTTGCCCACAGCTCTGATGAACTGCGTAGACATACACATGTGCAGTACATCAGAACTGCCACAGAATACCAGTCAGCTGCGGAAGGGCAGCAAGGAGGCATTATACAATGCCATTATTTAAGAAAAGTAATTATTTTTTTCTTACATAATGTCATTGTATAATAGCAATAACCCACTTCTGGGTGTGGGTAATGCTGGATTTATGCACGGTTGGCTTATGACCAAACCACACCAACCGTGGGTAAATCCAGCATTACCCACACCCAGGCGTGGGTTATTGCTATAATTTTCTATGGTTTTCATTTGGGTCAGACTGCAGACAACAGCTTACTGAAGATGACTCCCGTGTGTTATTTTTTTGCTTGTGGACATGTGCCTCTGTGTTGGAGGGGGGGTTTAAAGTGCTTTCAATGCTTGTAGATTGTACTATTTGTTTATTTTAATGGAGTCAAGCCTGTCCTAGAAAAATCTGTGTTACTGCTGTTTCATCTTCCTGTAAAAAGAGACATTGGGTTAATCAAGAGTAAAACAGCTGGAAATCTAAAACCTTCTTCCATATTTGATGGCAGATTCTACAATCTTTGTCTTTCTGGATAAAAACAGAGTCTAAGTTCAGCCCACACTATCATGTGTTGAATCTCATCTATACTATGTGCCATAACAAAGAAACATAAGCATTGTATCCCATCATTAGTTTTATCATTCAAGACATTTTGCAGGTGTTTCATTTTACATGACTTAACAAACATGCACTTAAATAAAATAGAGACAATATGGAGCTGATTTCACTACAGAAGCATCCTCTTTGGCACCTGTGGCTTCAACACTACTGCTCACTAATATGCATCATTCTCTGAAAAGGTCTTTATTGCCTTGTAATGTATGGAGCTCTGTGACTGTGCTCTAAATATGAGAAAAAAGACAACTTTGTTAAGCATGTTTCTGATGTCAGAACGGTGTTTAATGAAGTTTTACTAAACAACTTCCTGCTCTGCTAACCTCTAGTCTCATGCCAGAGCATAACAGTTGCTACTACAGAACAGCATTTAAAGCATTCTCACAGCTTTAAATGTTAAATGACTCTTCACTGTCACAAGCATACATACACACACACACACACACACACACACACACACACACACACACACATGCATGCACTCATGTAAGGAGACACACCTGTATGATCATGAAACAGATGTCATTTCTATCCACTGTGTGTGACTAGTAGTGCTTTGTGTCTTTCAAAGCTTTAAAACACACCGCATGCCTACACTTAATTTTCTGTAAATTGGAGTACATGGAGCAGATAAGGCCGAGTGCAATACTGAGGATTATGAGCGGTTCGTCTATCATAACCCACTTATTATGTGTTGGAGACATGGATGCTAAGAAGTTCATCTGAAGAGCGAAGCTCAAGAGGTGACTTGACTCTTGGCATCCATGTCACGAACACATTATACGAGGTTATATCGGTGAGATGATAATTCTTTTAGTGCATGAAGCTTTGTCTGCTCCATGGACTATTAGTTACAGGGAAAACAAATCGCTAAGTATTTTATTGGTTTTCAATAATGCCTCTCTGCTGTCTAGATTTTCACAGAACATCTAGATTATTGTTCCTCATAAAATCTGTGGTTTTGAGACAAACCACCATGGACTGAAGTCACTAAATAATGACATACATTCAAGTTTCAGAGTTTGCAACCTTAACATTATACAAGCAAACACATCCTGTTATTCTAGCAACCTTCTAAATTTTTTTTGTAGGAAGTTAGGAACACATTAATGGTAAAGACAGCAGGCAGAAACAAATCTTTAGCTCTGATGCTGTCATTTACTTCTCAGTACAGGCAAATGTTACTGCCGAGCGATAGATTCCACCTTAATAACATAAGCAGGGGGTGCTGACCATTTGTTAAAAAGTCAGGTCACACACCACTCTGGCACTTAACTGGTTTGTCTTTTTCTGAGTATCGGAATATAATCACCATGCTCCATGTACTACATAAAGAATTATGATCAGATCTCTGCTCATATTTACTTGCGATATGATCTTGACATGGATGTCAACATTCATCTCTTGAGCTTCATTTCAAGTTACTCTACTCTAAAGGTGAATTGCTTGATGTCCATATTTCAAACATATAAGTTAGGTAATTTAGGTATGATTGTGACCCCTATCATAATCCTTTAAGTTATGCTAGTGGTCTCTAAGGGCTGTCACTTTCTCTTCTTTGTTGAGCAGTAACCATCACTTGTGCAGCCCATGGTGTTCTCTTGTATAATACTTGCACAACACGATACGTACTTCCAGCTGTGTTTACTATTGGCACTTTTACAATTAGAATTGCCCATATGTTTACAATCCATGCTGCAGCTTACATGCACTTTGACAAGGACATTTTCTTTTTTGCTTTTTGTCACATTCCCTCTTCATTTATTCTGTTGTATTTCCTGATAAAAATAAACCTCATCTCCAGAAGAAATGTTTCTTCTTCCTTGTTTTTTTGTTTTTTTATAATGGCAGAGTGGATTCACAATGGTAGAAGGAAGGGAATTTGCCCTTCTTCAACCATGTGACATCCTTCCTTACGAATGTCATCTCACTAACATTGATACACTGCCTTTACACTTAAAATATTTGAACAACTCTTACTATTTATTTGCTTAGGACTCTTCCACAACCTCATGGTTTGCAGCCCTCAAAAAATAAACATTTTTTCTTAGCTGTAGTCGAAGTCTACTCCATTTATTGAGGGAATTACAATTAATACCTTTGTTTAGTTTATCTTTTTCATATTTTTCTAAGATGAACTGCTCTGTTTCTTACAGTGCTCTCCAAAGCCTGTTTTAAATCATAGCATATTACTGCAAAAGTATATTGCTCTTACAAATGAGAATGGTGTACTTCCAACATTGTTGTTGAACATATGCGGATAAAATGACATTAATTAAACTTGAATCAGTGTTATATGAATTATATCCATATTTGCATACTTACAGCATGATGTAGAAACAAAAATAAGAACTTTAAATTAATACAAGAATATATTTGAAAAACATACATAGTTACAATGTACATATTTATAAGCCAAAATATAGGATGTTTTCCTAGGAATTTGATTTTGCATTTTATGCAGACAAGTAACAGCTGCCTGCAACTGAATAACTTGATTTTTTATAACCTAGAGGCATGTGTACTCAGTCTACCTGTTGCCATGTCAACCAAACCAGCCGACAGGTTATGAGAGCTGCAGATCTATGAGAACAGATCTAGCACAGACTGAATTCTGCAAAAACATAAAACATAGCATCCCCAATAGAAAGTACTTCTGTCTCATTCTTACACAGACTGTTTGCCTCAAAAGATGTATATCAGAAATTATGTTTTCAAAACAGGAATATTTATTGCACGTTGTGTCTCACATTTTTAAAGTGATGCATGGTATGTTAATTATAAGCTGGTCATCATATTTTGCTCTGTGAGCATGCCCAAGAGGCCATGACTGACAAGTGTTAAGGTTCTTAAAACAACACCCATATGGCTGGCTATGAATAAAGCTACCTGTGAGCTCTCACTCTGGAGATCTTTTATCTTTCCTGGGATAAAACTCAAAACAAAACCCATACATAGAAAGCATGTGTTCATTATTAAGCCACAGACATTTTTTTTGTCCCAGTGTTATTATATAAACTATAAATCTGAAGGCAGAGCATTTTATTACAGGAGCAGCTTAAATATTATGGAATATAACAGTGTTGGTGTAGTGAATAGAGAACACAATGAAGATGAGTTGACAATATCCCAAACCACACATACAGACGCATCAAATATGTGCGCAGAGATTTTGCTGAAAGTCAATTCATATGAGACTAACTTTGGAATCATCACAGGAGAGCTACATTTCCAAGAAGTTCTGTGATGTGTTTACTGCTACACTATACTGCTAAGCACTTATTTGTTAAGTTTCTATTTTTTTTTAAAGTTTTCTTTATCTAAATGAGTTTTATTCTGCACGCGTCTATCACACAGAAAAATATAGTGTTGAAGAAAAGTGAAGTTTGACTTTCTAGAGCTGTGATTTGGGCACGGATGTTCTCTTCAATGGTTGAATTTTGTCTCTCATCCAAGCTGCAGTGATCTTGGCACTGACTATAATAACTACAGTGTATAGGACTTCCCCTGTCCAACAGCACACAAATAAAGATGTTTCTGCTGCCACCTTGAGTTTTTAGAATTAGTAAAAAACACAATACAACTACACAAAACAATAGGAGTACACAGTAATATATCAAGTAATACATCATTAGATGCAAACAGAAAAAGAAGAAATGAGAACAAACAACTAACTAGAATCCAGGGATTAGAAACTATATAAAACAGTACAAAGTACAGTAAAAGAACATTATGAATCTTACTATGCACGCTGATACCCGCGGTGGTGGTGCTGCGGTAGCGTTGTCGCCTCACAGTAAGACGCTGTCCGGTTCGATTCTCAGCTAGAGTGTCTTCTGCGTGGAGACATGCGTGAATGGGCGTACCTTCGTTGAAGGTTGTGCTTCAGAGCTTTTAACTCGGCATGTAAAAACTAACTACCAATCATTAGCGGACTGGAGTTCCGCTGTGGCGACCCCTAACCGGGAAAAGCCGAAAGACACAACACTATGCGCGCTGATAATGTTAATCTATGGAAAGTCCAATGAGATACAGAGGAAACAGAAGATACATAGAGGGACAAGAGGTAAAACAGACAGGTGTAATGCAGAAAAGAGTCATACATTTTGTAGTTAAGCAATGTGACTAAACATCTGGAGAAGAGATTGAGTGGAGGAGGGGAACTGCTTAATGATGCTTATAGAACAATGTCAAGGATTTTATACCAACATTCAAGAAGGAAAGAGCTTATGGTCCAGCAAAGCTTAAAAAACTTTTATATACTTAGAAGCCATTTAAGCAAAACAGGACCAAATTAATTTCTCTCTTTCCACCCAGTGTTAAGTGGTGTGCAATTAAATTAGTATGACTATTGCAATTAGTATAAAAGAATCTTTAAGTAGTGATATTATCTGGAGGAATACAAAGAGTAGCACATTTCCTACTGAGAGTGTTATAACAGCATTCCAAATGCTTTAACTTACTATTTAAGGAAACCCAGTGTTGTAGCAAGAATTTAAAGCACCAGAAACATGTAGTATGTCATTGTGTGCTGAGTTACAAGTTTTGCATGCAGGAAAAAGAAGGAGAAAATAAGTTTAATTTATTTGTTTAAAATGTGGAAACCCATACCATGTATTTAAACTTATTAGAAACCACCATCCAACCCAATACCATATTCACTGATGACTTTAATTACCCCATTATTAACTGGGAATCCCATACGACATCAAATGCACAGCCACAGAGATTCCTGGATTTTGTAAACACAACTCCCTGGACCAGATTGTCAGCACACCAACTAGGGGTACAACCATACTGGATATGGTCTTCACTAATATGGGAGAGTGCTGCACAGCCCCTACTGTAATGTCTTCTCTGGTAAGGTCAGACCACAAAATGGTTTCCTTTGAAGTAAAAATAAATCCCGGGCCCCCAGCAAGCCCTGGAATATTCAGGAATTACTGTAAGGCTATCTTCCTGCTATTAAGTTATAACCTGGCAAACTTTCAAGCCCCCATAAACCTGATTATACTGCTGCCTATGCAGAACTGTTAAACAAGCTTCCCTGGTGGAATCACAAAATCAATAGGCTGTATAATAGAAGGAAGAAAATCATGGCAAAAATTAGGAGTAGCACCCAGCAGGATAAAAGCACTCTCATCAAACTAAACAAACAACTCAGATGACAAATAAAGTCTATCAAAGCCAAATTTATTTCAATTTGACCTTTCAGGACAAGGACAACCACAGAGCATCCGTTAGCTATGTCCACAACCTCAAAGGCAATACACAGTTGTGTGCAGAGCTCATTGTAAATGGAGCCACCTATATTGAGCCAGAAGATAGAGCAAACCTACTGGCTGACAAATTCAGCTCCAACTTTACCCCTCTCTCCTCCTCAAACTTCCCTCAGGAAATACAATCAAATATAATTCCCCTGCTATCCCTAAGGAACAGGTTCTTAATGCTCTCTCTAAGACCAAGAACACTGCATCAGTGGGCCCAGACAATATCCCGGGATGCCTTTTAAATAGCATGAAACATGACCTATCAGGACCCCTGGAATTGCTATTTAACTGTAGCTTCCAAACAGGTTTCATACCTCATGAATGGAGAACAGCAACAGTCATCCTTCTGCACAAAGGTGGGTCATCTACAGATCTGGAAATGACAGACCCATAAGTCTCACTAGTCTCATATGCAAACCCATGGAAAGAATTATGAAAATGATCAATAATGATATAGTAAATCTTCAGACACTGGACCCAACCCAGTTTGGTTTTGTCAAAGCCAAAGGTCATGCCTACTCAACCTGGTTGACTTCTTTGAGAAGGTCACCAAAGTAATGGATAAGGGCAAAATGGTTCACACTGCCTACCTTGACAGGGACAAGGCATTTGACACAATACCTCACTCAGGCATTGTTGATAAACTCAAAGAGGTAAGGTACAATAAAAAAATTTTTATCTGCTTTTACTGTACTTGTGTTTCTACCTACTTCATTTTACATTTGCATTATCTTAAAAATACTCAATTGTATTTATTACTGCTTGGTGTAACTCATTCTAAGCCTTTTGGTTTAAACACTTGGGCTTCGGACCAGTTGTTTTGCACTGGGAGGGTTTGTGGTCTGCACTGTTGTGGCAGAACAGGTAGCTTACATCCTTCTAGGTTGGGAAATGTTGATTGAGGGCTCAGTGTCTGTTATTCTAAAAGTGTATTAATTCTGGTTTAAGCACTTGGGCTTTCAGGCCAGTTATTTTATTTTAAGAGGGTTCGTGGTCTGCACTCTTGTGGGAGGAGAGGCTGGACTCTGCCCTTCTGAGCTGGGAATTTCTGGTAAAAGGCTTATAGTGCATGCATATCTGAACTGCTTCTTACCGAAGTTGGTGCGCCTTGTTTGCTGTGGCATAGACTGGATTCGAGCCTGCTGGATCTAGCTTTGTTTGTGTAACTTCAGCACTAATCCAGACATTCTCTAAAGTATGCAATTGTATTTATTACTGCTTGGTTGTAACTTGATTAAAGTGTAGCTATCATTCTAAGTCTTTTGGATTAAGCACTTGGGCTTCAGACCAGTTGTTTTACATTAGGAAGGTTTGTGGCAAGCACTGTGGTGGCAGGACAGGTAGCTTTCATCCTTCTAAGTTGGGAACTGCTGATTGAGAGCCCAGTGTCCAAGGGTATTAGTTCTGGTTTAGGCACTTGGGCTTCAGGCCAGTTATTTTACATTAAGAAGGTTCGTGGTCTGCACTCTTGTGGGAGAAGAGGCTGGACTCTGCCCTTCTGAGCTGGGAATTTCTGGTTAAAGGTTTATAGTGCCTGAATATTTGAACTGTATCTTACTGAAATTGGTACACCTTGTTTGCTCTAGCATAGACTAGATCCAGGCCTGCTGAATCTAGCTTTGTTTATATGCTTGTTGTTTGTTTGCTTGTTATTTCCCTGGAAGCTAATTCCACCTAATACGCGGCTTCTCAGCGCTTCTGTGGATCACTAGTGATATCTGCATTGCTTACTGTACTAGTTCCTTGTTTCACTTGAAAGAAAGTTACTGTTTGTCATTTTGCATTTAGTTACTTGTAACACATTGCACTCAAGTTACCTGGCACTTGCTCACTAAAGCAATTATATAAGTCAGCACTAAAAATTAAAAGCACTACACCCTCACTCCCCACTAGCCCTTGTTTTCAATTATTAAGGAATTCCCAATATTATTCTAGCATGTCCAAAGGTCAGTTGTCAATCTCCTCTCCGGTCCAGCTGGTGAATCTGGGAATCTTGAGGCAATGTTATAACTGCCTCATGTACACAGACAACCCTCTCCTCCTCCCACATAACACAAATACTTGCGAGAGATGCAGCTATTTAGTCAAACTGGAGGCTGAGCTCTCTCAACTCAGGACTGGCAAGACCAGACAGGAGGAGAAGGCAACTACACACACCACAAAACCAGCCTCACATAATGCTACCACACCACTGAATCAAACACATAAACACACAAAGACATACTCAGAGGCTCTGAGTAAAAACTTACCTAAACAGCAGAGGCCTCCAAAGCAGACACCCAAACAACTGCTATCTCAAGACACCCCACAAGCAACACATAAACCACAAAAGCAGTGTGCAAAGCAGTCACAGCCCTTAAGGCCAAATACAACACCAAACATACTTGTCATAGGTGACTCCATAGTCAGACACACTGACGCCCCACTCACCAGGCTGAACAAGGAGTGGGTCACAGTAAGCAGCCTATCGGGCGCTAGAATCCACCACATAACACAAGCACTCTGGTCACTCCACGGCAAGTACAAATATGACACAGTCATTGTCCATGCTAGTGTGAACGACCTGAGATGTACCTCCCTGGACTACATGAAAAGAGACATAGAGGAGCTCTCTGATTATGTAGCCCAGGCAGGTATGACCCTGACCCTGAGCAGTATCCTTCCTTCACCAAGAATGATGCCACAATATAGAGACAAGATGATCAGCTTTAACAATTGGCTTAATGTCTGGTGTCATTCAAAGGGGATCCAGTGTCTGTCTGCCTGGGATGACATGCTTGACAAGTCACGCTGCCGCAAGGGACGGCTTGCACCTGTCACCCTGAGATTCCGGATATTGGCTAAGGCTCTTGCCACCCCATAGTGCCTTTTAGGCAAAGCTCAAATTCTAAACCTACTACCCTAGAAAACAAAAATGGGAAGAAACTGAGGGTAATGCTGCTCAATGCCAGAAGTCTAAATCTCAAAATGCACGCACTCGAGGCCCTTCTCAGTATGGAGAGCATCGATGTCTGTGCTGTAACTGAAACCTGGTTCAAGGCTCCTGAGAGCACCCGGCACTATTAGGTTTTACCTCATATCATGTGTTCCGCCCCAAAACCCAGACCACACCACAAAAGGAGGGGTGTATCCATATTCATAAAGGATACCCACACCTCCAGGTTGGTGGCAACACAAAGCTTGGAAACCATCCAGGTGCAACTAACCATAGGCAAAACTGCTCTACAAATTGTAGCATGCTACAGGCCACCCTCTCAAACTCAGGAACCCCACACAGCCTTCCTGAAGACACTGGAGGGTATAAATGTATCTCCAAACACCATCATATTGGGTGACTTCAACTACCGAATATAGACTGGGAACATTACTCAAGCCCTAACTTTCTAGCCCAACGGTTCCTGGAGTTCATAAATTCAAATGCCATGGAACAGCTAGTCACTGTTCCCACGAGAGGAGAAAATATACTAGATCTCATTATCACAAACATGGGGACAAAATGCTCCACACCGGAAGTATATCCCTCATTGGTGAGATTTGATCATAAACTAATCTCACTGGAAATCCACATCCCGCCCCCACCCCAAACAAAAAACACCACAGTGAAGAACTTCTCTAAAGCAAACTTCACACTACTCAAGACTGATGTGGTATCCTTCAAGGCCCCTGAGCCAGTGGAAACCACAACCAAAGCTGTGGAAGCCCTTACAAATGCCTTCTATAAACACCTCCAGGACTGCATGGATCAGGCAATCCCAAATAAAACCAAGACTCTTTCCACAAAGGGCAAACGTCCAGTCTGGTGGACCCCAGCCATTAACAAACTTTACAATAAGAGGAGAAAGCTATTACATGATAGAACAAAATCCATAAAAGGGAAGTCACCCCTGATCATTATTAGTAAAAAAATACGACCACTCATAAAATCAGCTAAGGCCAATTTTGAGAGAAAAATTGCCATGGATTCAAAGGACAATCATAAGGCCTTTTTCAGCTATGTTAGGAACCTGGGTGGAAACTCCCAGATATGCTCAGAATTAGTCCAAAATGATACAAAAATCACTGAACCCACAGACATTGCCAACATACTGGCAGACAGGTTCAGTGCAAACTTCACCCCCCTCACCCACCCTAAAGGAGAGAACTATCCCAGCAGAGTGTAGCCTCCCAGACATCTCAAATGCGCAGGTGAAAGCTGCTCTCTCTAAAGCTAAAAACACAGCATCAATGGGACCGGATGGTGTCCCCGGCTGTGTTCTACAAGAGCTAAATGAGGAATTAAACCCACACATAAGGCAGCTGTTTAATCTCAGCCTTACCACAGGATACGTGCCCAAGGAGTGGCGTACGGCAACTGTGGTCCCACTCCACAAAGGCGGTGCCTCTACGGACCCTGGTAATTACCACCCCATAAGCTTAACAAGTCTAGTCTGCAAAGCTATGGAGAGGATCATAATGGAGCTCATAAACAAAGATATAGGGGACTTGCAGACATTGGACCCGACCCAGTTTGGCTTCGTCAAGGGCAGATCATGCCTTTTGAACTTGGTCGACTTCTTGAAACAGTCACCAAGGCCATTGATGAGGGAAAGGCAGTCCATACAGCCTACCTTGACCTTGTAAAGGCCTTCGACACAATACCCCACTCAGGTATTGTAGAAAAACTTACCAGCTTAAATGTAAACCCATATGTCACAAGATGGGTTGCAAACTGGCTTAAGGACAGAACCCACAGGGTTAGAGTTGCTGGCGCTATGTCAGACTCCAAGCCGGTCACAAGTGGTGTCCCACAGGGCTCGGTCCTTGGCCCCCTATTGTTCGGCATCTACTTCTCAGAAGTACAGGCCAACATGGGAGTACTTTGGCTGACAAAGTTTGCAGACGACTGCAAACTGGGCCATAGTGGAAAGTGCATCGGACACGGATATCCTTCAGAAGGGACTCACGGAAACAGATAGCTGGTGCCAGTGCCATGGCCTGAAGTTAAACACCAAAAAATGTATAGTCATACCCTTCGGGAAAAACAAGGTAACCCCAAGCTACCATATAGGTGGCAATCCACTAAGCACAGAAGAGGTTATCAGGGACCTGGGGACCCAGGTTGACAGTGGCCTTTCTTTTGACACTCACGTTGCTAAAGTGGTTAGAAAGACCTTCTACATTGCCCACCTGATCATGAAGGGATTCACATCCAGATCTAGTGAGGTCATTGTTCCCCTGTACTCTTCACTTATCAGACCAATGATCGAGTACAATGCCCCATTCGGGATGTATCTCACCCGACATCTGCAGCAATTGGAGAGACCCCAAAAGTTCCTCACCAAAAGGATAAAGTGACTCCAAAATCTGTCATATGCTGCCAGATTGAAGAAACTCCAGCTCTATTCACTTGCATACCGTCTTCTCAGAGGTGACATGTGCCTGACATACAAGGCCATGTCCAACCCGGAATTAATGGACATGCTCCACCTCAAAAAATCCAAATCCACCAAAACCACTAGAGCAAGCAACTTAAACCTTAGCACGGATATAAATAGGATGTGCTGGAGGGATAGATTTATCACTCAGAGACTCCCTATGCTGTGGAATAAAATCTCGATCCATGTGAGGCAGAGCACCTCGCTGGCTCTGTTCAAGAGAAATCTTGACCTGTGGATGGGAGATCGTAGGTTTATCCTGGGAATCATCTCTGTGTCACTGTTGGACAGAGGCGCAACAAACTAATGGGCACAGTATTTTTTCATATAAGGGGTGGCGTAAGCCACAAAAATTTGGGCTAGGCTTATAAATGCCTTAGGGCAGATAGCCTAGTATAAACCTATGAACCTATGAACCTATGAACAAACCCTTATGTCACCCAGTAGATAGCCAACTGGCTCACAGACAGGACCTAGGATGTTAGAATTGGGAAGCTCATCTCTACAAAGAGGCCAATTACAAATGGAGTCCCTCAGGGATCGGTCCTGGGACTGATCCTTTTTGACATTTATTTGCCTGAAGTCAAAGCCAATGTTAATGGACGTTCGCTGACTAAATCTGCAGGTGAATGCAAATTAGGAGCTGTCATTGAATCCTACACTGACACAAATGTTCTCCAGGAAGGGTTGACACAGGCGGACAACTAGTGTCAGAACCATGAACTAAAACTAAATGCAAAGAAATACATAACAGTATCCTTCAGGAAGTCATCCCCCACCGATAACTATCATACTGCTAACACACACCTTAGAGATTACCCAATAGTAATGGACTTTTGGACACACATGCACAGTAATCTAGCCGTTGGCCATCATGTGTCTACAGTAGTGAGGAAATCATTCTATGTTGCACAATTTATAAAGAAAGGTATTGTACTTTTGTCCAAGGAAGTGATTGTTCCACTGCAGTCAGCATTCATCAGACCTATCATTGAGTAAAATGCCACATTTGGTATGTAGCTAACCAGGCATATCCAACAATTGGAACATCTACAGAGGTTCCTCACTAAAAGAATACAGGGTATGAATAACATACCCTATGCATACTGCCTTAAGGCTCTATCCCTGTATTCTGTCTCCTACAGGATTTAGAGGGGAGATATAAGCCTGGCATACAGGGCATTGTCAGACTCCACTCTGATGGACCTCCTGTATACCTACAAAAGAAACAGCACCATAATTACCCATTCTAAAGAATTAAACCTTGCCTGTGATATAAATAGGACCTGCTGGAGAGACAGGTATGTATCCCAGATATTACCCTATCTCTGGAACAAGTTCCCCATCCATTTGAAGCAGAGTTCCTCCCTAATTCAATTCTAGTGTGACTTGGACAATTGGATGGTGAACAGGAAATTCATCCCTGGTATGGAACCTATGTCTCTAATGGGCATCGGCAGCCTGTAAATGGTTCGTCTCCCAGGCCCCTGCTTGTAAAGGTTTCATCTCTCAAGCCCCTGCTTACACTTATCAAGGGTACTAGAACTTGTAAGAGATTTGGGATGCATGGCTAGGCTTAAAAAGGCCCTTGTGGTCGTTAGCCTAGTAAACACACAAAAACAAAAGAACTCTGGAACGGTGCTGTTATGTATCCAAAAATTTTAATAAAACTCTGCCATAAAAAACATACAAACTTCTGAGAGGAAAGCGCTTACCTCTCAGAAGTTTGTATGTTTTTTATGGCAGAGTTTTATTAAAATTTTTGGATACATAACAGCACCGTTCCATAGTTCTTTTGTTTTTGTGGCTTCTCAATCGTTGTTCTCTGGTTGGGGTATCAGCACCAAGCATTTGTTTTTTGGATAGCCTAGTAAACACCTATGAACCTATTACTTGAGTAAAGAACTTTTTTAAGAGGTAAATATTTAATGATGAATTGGATTGATTTATGGGTAATTTGTGAATTTTCCATCTTTCCTTAATATTAAATAATGATTGTTACTCAGATGTTAGGAGTATTCCTGTTAGCAATACTGAATTTTATCTATTTCTTTTATTTATTTTACAATTATTACAGCACTACTGCCATTCTATTAATTCTAAAACATGATTTTGTTTCCATTAAGCTATAACTGACTGGGTCATCAGCTCACAATAGCAAGGAGTAGAAATGTACCCCAGTGAGTTCTCATTACACATCAGTTTGCATACCATCCATCCATCCATCCAGCCATCCAAACATCCATTCATCCCCAACTCCTTTTTCCCATTTCTGCCCATGGGGTCAGGGTGTCACTTCATAAATGAGAATCATCTAGCGCAAGTATACCATTACCAGGGTAATCAGCATCATTCAGTGTAAGATATTTTGGCTCTGCAACCAAAGGATCAGAATCCTACACCTTTTTTTGATGATGGCAGAGAATAGATACTTTGGTTTATGTACAAGACATACGTTCAATTTGTATAAGACACCAAGTTAGCAGTGGGCTATGTTCATCAAGAAATGTACTATTGTGTTAAGAAATCTGGGAGGAGACCATATGGACTGAATGGTCTGTATAAGCCTTCTGCTGGAGTGTGATAGTCCAAACAACACATGACAATGGAGAGTGAGTCAAGGCAAAGGTTTTTCACACCTGACAAAAATATTTCACTGTGACCTGAATGACTCCTCCTCAGTTCTCTCTTCTTTATTCCTAAAGTAAAATGTTTTAATTTAGAGGACTGCTCTCGTAGTAGATCAGAATGATAATGTAACCTTGAGTCCTGTCACAAACAGGAATAATCAGGAAACTTAACATTTCCTACAACCTAACATACTTAGATGGCTCAAGCAATGTATTAAACCTAGTTGATGTCAGAAAATACCTTTTTTTCACTGCTCAAGGCAACCTCTGCTCTACCTCTGATCTCTAAAACAAAGGAAAGACATCTATTCTCCTTAAGACTTTACTGATGTCAGCATTCATAGGTGGATAGTAGGTTAACTGCATTAAAGGGCCATTTTAAGCCTAATCAATAACCCAAGGTCAGAATCAAATCCTATCCTTGTGTTTATGAAGGGAAAACCTTAACCATTATGCCAAACCTGGTTTCCAATTATGTTGCTGAATCCTTGAAACTTCAAACCTGAGAACATCGAACTCAAATGTTCGATGTTTCAAGAATTCGAATGGAAAAAAATAAAACACCTAAAACCTATCTAACTGTTGCAAGCAGGGGGCATGCCTGCAATACTTCATTATTTGTTTTTGTTTTTATTTTTTTTTTACTGTTATTGAAGTTCTGACACTTCGAACATAAGGGTTCGACCTTGTAGTGTTCAAAGTTTCAGAACTTCGATGACGTAATAGGAACCCTGCCAAACCCATATCATGTGCAATGACTTCTCATTCAGTCTGTAAATACTCTCAACTCCCTAGTCCAACCACTTTCAAAGTGACAAAGTATTAGGTCAGATACTTTGATACTAAATTTATTTATTTTACATTTGTTTAACGGGAAATCTGACTGGGCACATGTTATTTTTCAGCGGAGGCCTGTGGAGAAAAGCTCCACATGGTACATACAATTTAACAACATCTGTTTACTTTGATTACATTTGAATACACAGTGTGTTACAAACACAAGGATACAGAGTTTCTATTATCAAGAAATATATAAAATTTCTCAAAGAAATGAGTTATATTACATTATCATAGGCTATTGAAACTGGAATTATACAACACGAATCATATATAATTTCTATAAAGAATCAGAGGATCAGAAATAAGATGCATAGGGTAGAGAAAGAGAGACAGATTCAGCATTATACAATTCTAGCAGAGTACAAATATGGATTATTTAGGTTACTTATTCTTTTAATCATCGAGCTAAATGCACCTATACGTTGAGGGTATTAGTGTCAACAAAGTAGAAGTGTTAGTATTATCAGAAAGTAACAATTTAGCCAGGAAGTGTGCATGGGCATAGCCATTTGTTAAAAAAGTGATCTTTTAGGATTTTTTTTAATTGTGACAAGGTTGTAGAACAGGTAATGTTAGGGGGCAGTTCATTCCAGATTTTGCCTGTGTAACTTGAGAAGAGGGATTCTCCATCTAGGTTTTTGGCTGTAGTTATCTTTATGAGGGATTTGTTGTTAGACAGTAGAGCTCTGGCACTGGAATATGGCTGTAATAATGTTTGCAGGGCAGGTGTTTTCTCTGGCTGATCGAAGATTTTGTGGGCAATGGGTAATTGGTTAAAGAGTAGTAGTAGTTGGGGAAATTCCAGCCATTTGAGTTGTTTGTGTGCTATACAGTGGTGCACCTTGCTATTTTGTTGTAACAGGATTCAGGTTTTGCTGTCTCAGATTTTCTTAGATTCGTGAATAAGGGGGATGCATAGAGCAGTGCTGAGATCAGCTGGGACTGGGCTGTAGTAGATTTAGTTTTTTTTGTGAAGCAGTGTTTGTTCCTGTATAGTGTCCCAAGTTTTTTGTGAACTTTTTTATGGCTTGGGATATGTGTATGTCATATCTTATGTTCCAAATGATTTCAACTCCCAGACATGTGGTGTAAGTTGAGGGGAAGATTACGGTGTTGTTTGTTGAAACAATGTTAAATGTGGTAGTGCGTACAATTGATTTTGAGGGTTGGAATAACATGTTTTGTTTTTTTTGGATTCAGAATTAGACAGTAATTTTATTAGCCAAGTCTCTACTGCTAGGAAGGATAGTTGTGTTAGTGCTTGGAGTTCATATATGTTAGCAGCAGTGCATATTACTGCTGAATCATCTGCATGTTGGATGAGTGAGGCCTGTGGGGCTGTAGCGTATAGGTTATTTGTAAATAATGAGAACAGTAGGGGGCCTAATATTGAGCTTTGGGGAACTTCTAGGGTCCTAGGAAAAAGGGATGATAGTGTCTGTTGCCAACATATTGCTTGCTGGCGCTCAGACAGGTAATCCTGGAACCAGGCAAGAGCAGACTGGCATAGGTTTAGCTCAGAAAGACACTTAGTAGATTATGTGAGACCATATTGAAGGCTTTACATAAATCTAGAAAGATGAAGGATACATATTTATTGTTGTTTCTGTGAAGGTTGACACTATTAGTAAATAACATTAGGGCAGTGGTTGTAATGTGAAATGGTCGGAAACCATGCTAAGTATTGGTAAGTAGCTTGCTAGTTTGTAGGTAATCTGATTTGTTTGTGAATAATTCTCTCTAGTATCTTAGACAGTGTAGATAAGATTGTGATAGGATGGTAATTAGATAGATCAGTTGATGAACCCCCTTTATGAAGTGGAATGATATGGGAAGTTTTCCAGGTGATAGGGACTTGGTGTTCTGCTATGGATCTATTAATAAGAATGGATACCAGATAGGCAATTCCCTCAGCTGTTAGTTTTAAGAATTCAGCTGGTAAGTTGTCTACAACTAGAGCAGTGGGCTTTAGTTTCTTAAGCAGTTTTTTTATTGTTTTAGTTGATGCAGGTTGCAGAGATGAGATGGTATTGTTTTTACTTGGCAAAGGAGTAGTTGTAGTGGGAGTTTGGGTTTGACTATTGTAGAGGGCTAAGATCGTTTCTGTAAAGTATTTATTGGATTGGGTGGCAATGTTGTCTGTGTCATTATTAGTAGTTGGGGGGGGGGTCCTGACTTTACCTGGTAGGAGTATATTGTTGATTGCTGACCAAACTTTTTGTGGGATATTTTTGGTGCCTAGTTTGGATATCAGAGTAGTAATTTATCTTGTCTTGTTTTGATTTGCCTCTTTACTTTGTTTCAAAGCTTCCAGTAGGTTTTTAATGCAGTTTGGGATTTAGTTGTGTGCCAAATGCCAGAGCCTTGCCTCTTTCCTTTAATAGAAACCTAGTTTCTTTGTTTAGCTATGGAGCAAAGTTTGATTTAACTTGTATAGTCTTGGTGGGAGCCTGTGTGTTTAGGATGGCCAGGAAGGTAGTGTTAAGGTAATTTACAGCTTCTTCTAGAGATGGTAGTTTAAGAGATGTCCAATTACAATGTTTGAGAATATTTATGAGGGTTTTAGGGTTAAGGTGTTTTTTGTTTCTTATTTGTTGGTATATAGTTTATTTGATAAGGTTAGTTTGCTGTCTAAGTAAATAGGTTGGGAATTGGTTACTCAGGCTGTCAGGCAGACAACCAGTGTCTAAGGAGAAGGTTGGTTTATTTGTTAAGATCCGGTTGACAGTGGTGTGCCTATTGGATGATTTGTTAATCCTAGTGGGTGTTTGTATGAGTTGGGTGAACCCATGGAGATTGACTTAGTTGTTGGGATTTTGTGAGTTGCAGTTTGACCTGTCGATATTAAAATCCCACATAACTATTTTTCCTGCAGTAATGTTTTTGTAGTCCAGTTCAATATATTTTCTAGTATATGAATGTTATCCCCTGGTGGCGTTTAGGTACCTATGATGTTTATATGTTTCTTGTGGTTAATGTTAAGTTTGGTAAATATTACTTCAGAATTGTCAAATTTGGGGGGAGGGGTTATGCTCCATGGTTTCTATGGAGAGATTAAAGAGTAGTGCCACATCTCCACCTCTTTTGCCTGTCCTATCCAGATGTATGATATTGTAACCTGGTGGGAGTATCTCACTATTGGAAATATTAGGTTTTAGCCAAGTTTCGGTGAGGAGTACAATGTCAGGTGACTATAGAGAGAGACTAGCATGTATCTCATGGATTTTGGTGTTGACACTTCTAATGTTAATATTTAATAGTAAGATGTCAGAGTTGTTTCCAGGTTGGAATGGTTTTTGACTGAGAATTGTTGATATTTTGGCAAGTCGACTCAGGTTGGGGTTTGGGTCAGGGTTTGGGTGTATGTCTTCACTACAAGTTAAGTTAGGATGCTACATTAACTAGAGTTTTTAAAAATGTGGCTATGTATTTATCATATTTCTGAGAAATTCTAGGGATTTTTGAGTGAGGGAGGAGGGAGTAGTGTGTATGATGAAAGGCTGTAATGTTATTGATATAGCAGGATATGGAAATGATAGGTTTTAGTCTTAGCGAGTAGACATAAGATGTGGAGAGTTATTTCTTAGGTTAATCTATTTGGGTGTGATATGAGGAGATATGTCTAGCTAGAGTTAGGAGTATTACAGTGAATGTACGTAGGTATAGTTGGTTCCAATATTGTAGTGGAGGTCAGCTGGGGGCAGCTTTATTTGGTGTGGATGTAATTTTGTAATTGTACACTGTGATATGGTTTTGATTTAATTTAGTTAGGATTGTTTGTGTCTGTAGTTGTAGTGGGGGTGAGATGCTTAGTTTAGTAGTGTAGTTTAACATAAATGTAGGGAAAGTGGGGGTGGGTGGAAATGGGGGTAGGGTATGGGATCTGAGTGAGTCCGAGTGTAGTGAGGCCAAATGAAGCAGGATGAAACAGAATGACACAATGTGCGAGTTCAAAAGAAAACAATCTACTTAGCAGGTGAGTGTGGGCTATTGGTGCTGTAGCAGTATATGTCTAGTGACCAAGCTGACTTTATTTTAGACAGTACTAGTGTTTATCTTTACATTAAATGAAAGAAAGTTCTAGTTTAGTAATAACAGATCTGCTAAAGAGAGTTGCAGGCTACAACTTTAAACTCATGCCTAGACAAATTTGGTGAGAATGCCTCATGCTAGAAAGTCAATCCATTTGCAAACCTGGTATGGACAATAACTACACTGGCTGCTGCCAAACCCACATTTCAGTCCCCTTTATCCTTGGCAAGAAGCCTTCTTGGGAGGACATATAATACAAACATACACATTAAAATTTATACACAAAAAAAAGAAAATGGATGATGCAGTGGTGCAACAGTAGCGTTGTCACCTCACAGTAAGAGGTTTTCCAGTTCGATTCTTGGCTGGGGTACCTTCTGTGCAGAGTCTGCATGTCCTCCCTGCATTCCTGTGGGTGTCCTCTGGGTGCTCTGGTTTCCTCCCACAATTCAGAGACATGCATCGAGCGTTTGCCCCCGGGCCTCCCCTGAAAACTGGCTTTGTTTGAAGTTGGACTTTCCCGGTAAACAAATGTTAAATCAATTAAATAATAAAATAACATAAATAAATAAATTATGTCTAAAAATAATTAGCATATCAACCACTTAAATACTTTCCAGTAATATCAACTATATTCTGTTATGGACAATGTTTGCAAACTCAATCAAAAAGGAGTCAAGTTTCTAAAGCAAAAAATGTCAGCTACGTATACATAATGGTGGATAATTAGATTTACATCAAACAATCCAGCTGATGCTGCTGTCATAAACAAATTAGACATCTTCTTCCACTGAGATGACATTTTGTTTAATAAGGTCAACATGCATGAGACATAGATCAAAGTGAGTACTCAGATAAATGTTTGACTTTAAAAATTGGAAGTAAAGATAAAAAGGGCTATTTCAATTCAAAAAGAAAATATACCAAATTACTCATTATTTTACTAAAATCTAATGAAGTTTAGTTTAGCCAATACTAATCAACTACAATTCATTTTTTACAGTTAGTATTTCTCTCTCTAAAATATAGCTGACCATGGTTCAGAAACTAAATGTTCCAATTGATATAGTTAACTATATGAATTTGATAACTGAAAGTAAGGCTCCTGATGAATATGAAATCTCTCTAGAATGTTATAAGTGTGTCCCAGACTACATCGTGGCATGTTCTTTCTTGATATTTTGAACAGTAGCACTGTGCTGAAATACGCAAAGTATAAATTGAATTCATGCAAAAATAAATAAATAAATAACTTGTCCATAACCCTTGTCCTAACACCAAATGAAGGGACAAATAAAGCCACTGCAACCAGTCTATCACATTTACAAAACTTTCAAACAGCACAGCAAATAAACCTGCAAACAATAAACAAAATAATTGTAATAAACAGTTGTTTGGTAGTGTATGGAATGCTCACCAACCAAACCAGATACTACAAATGCTTTTAAAGAATACCTCTCACTGAAACATAGCTTGACCCCCAATCCTTAGAGCTGTGAATCACCACTCACTCCACATTAGATGGGAAAACTAATGAAAGAGGAAAGAGGAACAGAAGAGGTGTCCCTGAAACAGGCAAAACCCTCTTAGTCCACCAACAAATTCACAAGCAACATAATTCAGCACTACAAAAGAAAAATGGGATGGAAGGGACAACACGCACCAGACACCCAAGCCAAAGCGAACAGCCCACACCAACTTAGCATATAGATAACCCCTTCTTCCCACCCCACCCTCTGACCTCACTTTCTAACGCCACCTTCTGCCTTCTAGTTTACTTCTTCCCCCTAACCACAACCCTCCCCCATTTCTCCTTGCCTTAGAAGCCATTGCATAAAATCTAGCTAATTAATTTTTTGGGTAAAATTCCAGACAAACGTATATGAACAAATATTGTGCCTTGCAAATCATATATGTCACACTAAGAACAGCTCTGGAAAGTGTAGTAATGGAAAATAGTACAAAACACCTTTTTTCTAAAGATAATATCTGCCTCCAGAGCACAAAACATTGCCAAGCTGCAATGACACACAGACTAATTAAACATGTTCTGTGTGTGACAATGGCAGCAATAAAAAAGGTACAATAACACAAATATGAAGTGGTGTCCTACCATCTAGATGCATAAAGTGTACATCATATAATAGCTGGAAGATACACCTAAACTATCAGTTTGGTAGCAAAAGTACTACAAGAGTGATATAATCAATATCACAGGCAATAATGAGCAGTTTTTGGATTAAAACCAATGTACTATAGGTGAAATGAATGTCAAAAACTTCACCTCAAAGTTTGAAAAGACAATCATAGTTCTTAAGGAATTTGAACTTTGGGAGTAGCATGTCTTAAAAAACATATTTTTTCAGAGTATACCATTCTGAAAGAATGGTAACAGGATAGCTTGTCCCAGATGCATATTGCACTTTTGCAATAGTCTCAAAAATTAAATTAAAAAAAGAACAAAAATCCACTTAACTATAATTGTATCAAATATATTCTCAAATCTTCATATTTTGAAGTGGTTATAGAAATTGTCTCTGTTGGCATTTTGTATCTGCCTTCCAGAGAGGAATTAAGTTTAAAGATATTGAAGTTGCATTGTTTAGTTTCTCACAATTCCAGACTTCTTGAATTTGATACAGAGATTTGTTTTTACTTAAATGCAACGTGTAAATCCATTCCACTGTGTCAGTGTAGTTAGCTTTGTGTTCTTGAATGTCTTGCTTTATTAACAAGTGGAAATTTTAGATGGTGTACAAACTTTGACATCAGTGGAATTATGAAATGGCAAAACATGCAAAGTGCTATAAATAAGGGGAATGTAGACAAACATTCTAACATCCAACTTTCCTATGGCATTCGGGACATCAGAGTGAATGTGAAAAACCACTTTCTAAGACAGCAGTTGCCATTTACATTTGTTGATTTTTTTTTTATAGTTCTTTACTTACTTTGGCTCAATTCCTTTTTATTAAGAATGTAATTTAAACAATCTAACATGCATTTCACTAATACATTGCTCCTGTCATACAGGCTCCATCTGTCAAAATATGATATTTATATTTTTCAGATAATACTTTCATAAAAAATAAAGCACTCATTTGTAGACACATTAGTGCTATCTAAGTGGTAAGCCTGAATTCAAAGATGGTATATATAGCATAGACTAGTGGTCAGATTTTAGCTTCTAGTACATTCTGATGTAGATTTTGACCTGCATAACCAAGTATTTTTATAATAAATAGGGTTTGCATATAGAACCCGGATATAGATATTTCAAATAATACCTGCCAATATCATCCTCTCAAATTGTCTTTACCATTCAGTAAGTCCACATAAACATATCCACCCCAGATTTAGTTTTTGGTTCCTTTAGAATAATGAACATATCTACCAAACTCATGTTAGAATGCTACTGTGTGAGCATGCCTTTCTCCATCCATCCATTGATCCATTAATTAATCGAACCATCCATCCCTACATGCATCCATCCATCCATCCATCCATCCATCCATCCATCATTCCATTTCCTAAGGACATGATAGCAAGTTAAGTTAGACTAGACATCCTTATTCTAAGTAAAAGCATCAAACTATCTTATGGGAAATATAAGCATCAAGTGAGCTGAAAGAAACAATTACTGTATCATGTCCTGGTATTTTCTGGGTAATTCACCCTGTACACCATGCCTCTTAAGTAAATAGCCAAGAAGCAACATCATTAGGGTGTCCATTCCATATCAAATAACTCCTCACCACTCAGAAGAGAGTAGCTGTAGTTGGGGGTCATCTTAGATTTCCAAGCAACTTAATGTGGCAGGAAGGCTGCAGCCAGCTATCCCCCATAGAAACCTCATTTCTATCATGTGTAGCTGTGATGTCATCCTTTCAGTCACCACTAAAGTCTCATGAAAGGTGAAGACTGGGGTTGTGCACTGATATTCAAACTTGAGGGCTTAACCTGTGACTAAGTTCTCACTTCACCACCACAGTCCAGTACTATGTATGCATTACTGACACCAGTGCACCACTCTGCAGGTCAATCTACATGTCCATCCTACCTTCACTTCACTTTTGCACAAGATGACTGGAAACTTAAAATTCTGCCCTGAGGTAGCAGCTCCTCCCACTTCTGCAGAAAGAATCATCACCTCTAATTCAGATGAGTTGATTTTCATGCAACCCACATCACACCCAGCAGAGAAATTTATTTAGTCCTCAGTGAGCATCAAACTCACATAAAGCTTAGAAAATAGCACATCTACAAACAAAAATGATGCAGTCCTCATTCCCACAAACTATCCATGAAAATTTCTAACAGGACATGAAACAATGTACACCTTTTGTGGAATTTTACACCCACCAGAAATGTACTCAGCTTCACATTGACAATGTAGATACAAGTCTTGGGCCTCAAATACTGGGAAAGAATGTCGAGCAGTTGTTCTAGGAACCTATTCTGATACCTCCCACAAGACATTCATGGTTAAGATCATCTGCCTACTTTAGATCAATAACCATATATTAACAGTACTTGCAAGGGCCCATTACTTCTGCGATATCCATTAAAAGCAAAGACATAATTGACTTTTTCGTGACTATGACAGAAGGGACACTATTCCAGAACACACTGAGGCAGTATTCCAGAACACAATGAAGCAGTATTCCAGAGCCTACTGAGCCAGTGTTCCAGAACAAGCTGAGGCAGCATTCCAAGGCACAATGGGGTAGCATTCCAGATCATGTTGAGGCAGTATTCCAGGGCACACTGAGGCAGTATTCCAGAGCACAATGAGGCAGTGGCAAGGAGCTATGGTAGAAAGGTGAGTTTGTTGTCTTAGGAGTAACTCTAGACACTCTGGTGGGTAAAACTATAGACACTCTGGTGGGTAAAGCTTATGACATAATTTATCAGGATAAAGAAAAATACATTTTTTGTAATGTCTGCAGGAAGGGGGATCTCTGGTTTTGACCAGTAGGTACCTAAAAGATCATGAAGGCAGAAACTGCTACAATCACCAAAGCAGAACCTAAGTGTGGAAGGACTTTGGCAAAGTTACAAAGGATGACAGTTAAAATTCCTCAAACAGTTTTTGGAAAACCACATGATGACTTGGAGTAGGAAATGATGCACTGCTTAGACTATAAGGAAGGATCAGTGTTGGTTTCAACTGTGGACATTATTAAGAGAAAGAAGAAACCCTATGAGGACATTTTGAATCCACTGGGCATGTTGTATTTTGTGGAGGAAGTACAAAAAGTACCTACTAGGAATGGGTTCCTTCATGTAGGTTAGGTCACTACAGTGATTTAATAGTTCTACTGTGCCAAGGCTATGACAGTGGATAAGGTCCATCCAAAAATGGTGAATGTCTACAAGCAGGTGTCAGTTAACTCACATGTTTTATACTGCACGAAGGTGAGGACATGACTTCTAGTCTGGTATATTGAGGTGGGTATCCCCTTTTCAAAAAAGGATGACAGGTAGGTATATTCCAGGCATTGTGAGATTATGCTTCTCAGCTTCTTAGAAAAACATCTGTGCTGGTACTGGTAATGAGTAACATAGGTTAAACCACTGGTTCAGCAGATGCAAGTCTTTCTAAATGAGAAAACAATCAAAACAATAAAGCTCACTGTTTCTCATATACTGCACATATGTGAGCATCTGGAAACAGTTTTTGAAAGTATGGTAATAATTAGTGTGTAATTAATATGTAATCTATAATTTCTTCATCCAGCATCATTTAAATACAGGGCTTATGATGCTTATTTTATGTTGGATTGCAGCAGCCTGGTATTTTTCTGAACCTCTTGTTTCTCTCAGACTGTATATTCTGTTAAAACCTCACCCATGCCAAAAGACTGCCAACAAACATCAAAAAGTAAATATTTATGAATATTTATGAGCCCAGAATGTGAACTGATTTGTGCATTCAAATTGAATTGAAGCTTTTTTATTGGATTATTAGTTTTAATAGAGGTATATAAATATGTATGTTTAATTAGTATTAGCATCTGATGAAGTCCAGTGAGGAGGCAGCGATTTTAGTGAAGAGCGTTAATGTGGAAGTGTATTGTGCGTGTTTGGTAAAATTAAAAGTTCCTTTAAACTTTTGGAGATCTTTCTTCGTGTGACTGCACTCCTTTTTGGTATTAAACATCAAAAAGTGTTTCAGGACACCTGCAGACTATTTGAAATTAAGCAGATTGGGAAAGCTATTTATCAGTCATCATGCATTTCACTATGGCTGTTTGATAAAATTTACCTTCAAAGATACTCTAAAAAGGCTTAAGTATAGCTTCTCAAAATCAAGGACACACTGTGTCCACTAGGGACTGATGGACGAGTAATAAGACAAAGATAAGGAAGGACTGACTATTTTGCAAGTATTTTGTTTTTAAATTCAATCCCTATAATCAAAGTTATATACTACCCACATTGGAAGTCATAGAAGGTCAAAAAGAAAGACTGTTAATTTAAAAACAGAGAAATAATAAATAAAACATCAAGATGTGCTAACCTTGCTTATTTTAATATGTCTAGGAAGAATTATTAGTGACAAAAAAATTAAAAATGACAGTAGAAATGGTATCAGCTGGTGAATTATCATTGCATTTATCACACCTCTTTTTCAAATGATTATTTATATGCAAATATATTATTATTATTATTATTATTATTATTATTATTATTATTATTATTATGTTAATGGGGTGGTCGTGGTGGTGCAGCAGTTAGCATTGCCACCTCACAGCAAGGGGTTCTCTGGTTTGATTCTCAGCTGGGGTGCCTTCTGTGCAGAGTCTGCATGTCTTCCCTATAGTTTCATGGCTTTCCTCCCACATTCCAACGACATGCAGTAGGTGGATTGGACACTCTAAATTGGTCATAGGTGTGAGTGAGTGGTATGAATGAACTACTATAGGAGGGCTAGCCACCTGGCAGTGTAAACCTTGACTTGAGATGATTGTCACTGTTGAAGTGACACTCTGACCCCATGTGCAAAATGGGAAAAGGGGTTGAAGATAGATGGATGGATGGATGGATGGATGGATGGATGGATGGATGGATAGATGGATATTATTATTCTGTTACTACCTAATGCACCATACATGAACAGCAAAATGTTATGAATTATGTTGCAAACTCAGTGTTTATCATAAAGAAAATTTTTTTTAATGTGCAGGGAACTATATAGATGAACAGATGTAGCTTTGTGATTTACATGTTTGCTGCTCCTCAATGGAAAATATGGAAAAAGATACAGTTGACTGTGAAAACATGAAATCGTCCAAATCTTTTAAGTTTTGGATGGAGTGAACCTAAATCATGCTGCATTTTTAGTTTAAGCATTATACTTCAGTTTTCCTGAAAAGTCTGTACAGTGTACACTTCATGTTTTGCAGAATGCTGACATTTGCTGTATCTCAAGGAAAAGTAAGGATGTATTGAATCAAGAAAACACATATTGATAAAAGCTGTATAGGTCACTCTGTCCAAGTACAAAGAATAAGAAACATCTGCAAAATATCAGTAAGCACAAGAATGGATATTAGTGTAGCAACCTATATCATGCAATGAATCTGCTTACAGCTCATACGGCTGTACACAAAAGAAGAATAGAAGCTATGTTGGTGAGAATGACAGATGTTACTATGATATTTAACAAAGGATTAATGCAGCCATGTGGGTAGGCCGGGCTCATCGTTCCTCCTTCCCGGATGGGCCATGCGGTCGGATAGTAGCATGTGGGTTGGACTGGTAATCAGAAAAAAAAAAGTGTTTCCTGATCGCGGTCAGCTGTGGGGGTCCAGCTCTGTAATCCTGTCTAGGTCATCAAGTTTGGTGTATCCCTAGTGCTCCTTGGTGGATTCATGGGCTTCTGCGGCTTTCTCCAGTCTTTGGCGTGTTCCCTGGTGGTCATGGTAGGCTGTGGGGGGTCCAGTGTTGTAATCCAGCCCTGGCTTGGTGTCCGTTGGATCCTCGGGTACTCCCTGGTGGGTTTGTGGGCTTTTGTGGCTTTCTCCGGTCCTAGGTGTGTTCCCTGGTGGTCATGGTAGGCTGTGGGGGGCCCAGCGTTGTAATCCAGTCCTGACTCAGTGTCCGTTGGATCCTCGGGTGTTCCCTGGTGGGTTTGTGGCCTTCTGCGGCCTTTCTCTGGTCTCCGGTGCCTTTTCTTGGTTTCCGTGCATGCAAATGGTTTCCAGTGGTCGTTCCTTATGTGGTTTGTCCTTGCTGGCTTCTTTCAGCGTTGGTAGTGGTGGGGATTCCCTTTTGCTTTCCCTGGTGGTTTTACAGGCAGCACCTTTGTTTTCAGCTGCTCAGGTGCCAGTTCACGCATGCGCACTGCAGATATCAGCCGTTACCTCTCATAGGATAAGGATTTGCAGTCCAGAAGAAACAGGTAAGGGTTACAGGCTTCTGTGGGTTGAATGGTGCTGGTATCTATGTGGCTTGAATGTAGGTGGGTAGGGGATAGGATTTTTTTTGTATATATATATATATATATATATATATATATATATATATATATATATATATATATATATATATATATATATACATACATACACACCTGGTGGTGATAGGGCAGGGGATGGTAGCTGTAGTGAAGTGTGTGGCTGAATGGGTGTGCAGCGGAAGGGTGACGAATGTGCTAGGCAGAGGATATGTTATTTATGGAGGAAGTATAAGTGCATTAGCTACTGATGAGAGTGTATGCCTAGCAGGTAAGCAATGCAAGGGGGGGTTCTATGCTACAGAGTATAGGTAAGTAGGGGAGTTGGTAGAGAGTGGTGGGACATAGGGCAAGACAACATTATAGGGGTTTGGGGGGGAGTAGGGTGGTCAGGTCTGTGGAACAGCGTTAACAGTGTGTTCTTTTTTACAGATAGCCAAGTTACCAGAATTGCGACAAAGATGGCAGGCTATCATAGCCCAAGCAGATGAATTATTCCGGGATGTGATGAGGTCTGAGGCAGAGCCAGAGCAAGCTTCAGGCAGAAAGAGACAGTGTCCTGTGATGACTCCAGGCTGGGGGAAAAGGCAGGAGGTGGAGAAACAGATGGTTACAGTGGAGGCTCCTGTTCCCAGTATGTCGCAAGGTGAAGGTGCAGGTAAATTACCAGTGGTTGGGGAACTAGGTAGTGAGGATGGCAAGGCACAGGCAGTTGATGAGGTCTTGTTGGATGGGGATATGGAAAAGGCAGAACAGTGTCAGACAGAGTGCAAAAGGGGTTGGTACAGGCAGCCAGGTGTCCGGGCAGACAGATGGTTGGAGTGTACCTGGGCTCTAAGGACAGCTTGACTGGTTTGGAGGTAGGATCAGATTTTGGGCTGTGTCCTGGGGAATGGCTAGCTACTCAGGCACTGGGACAGGGCAATAGCAAGGTTACTTTAACCCTGCACATTTCGGGGACAGTGAAAGAAAAAGTCAGGAAAGGTGAGTACGTGGATGTGTTTGAGCTGCTAGATGTGGAAGGGGTCCAGAGGTTAGTGGAAGCAGAGTCAGACATTAGCAAGGACTTGTTGGCGGCATTAGCAATGTTGGCTAGGAAAAGGACAGGTAAGCTTAGGCCCAGGACTTGGGACAATTGGGTGGTTGGCTTTATTTATTACATGGCAGTGCAACTGGAGAAGGAAGGAGCATTGGCTTTGCCCTTTTTGGGGTATTTTCTCACCATTCAGGAGGCACAATGTTTGAGGCCAGGGAACGCATGGTTGTGGTATGATGAGCAGTTCCATAAATGGAAAGCAGTTGACCAGTCTCTGCAGTGGGAGGTGCATCATCCTAATATATGGCTGGCTACGATGATGGACAGCTTTGATGGATTTAATAGGAGGATGAGCATGGGTGAGGCAGGTGGGGTGTGTTAGTCATTTAACAACGGTACTTGTTCATGGGTTGGGTGCAAATTTGCACACACTTGCTCAAGATGTGGAGGAAATCATTCTGCAGCTTACTGTGGACAGCAGGGTTTTGGTGCATGGAACAACACTGGTATGGGCCGAGAGGGTGAGTTTCTTTCCTCTCAAGGATTACAGACAGCTCGAGGTAGGGGTGATTTTCGTGGACCCAGGGGAATGGGATCCTTTAGAGGCAATAGGGGGAGGGGTGCCTTTCCCCATTAAGGTGGAGGTATTAGAGGATATGCTTTGCCAGTGTCCTGATTTTGTTCTTAAGACTGAGGTCATTCAAGGGATTCAATGGGGGATTTCCTATTAAGTCCATGGTGAGGTTTGGGGGGGGGGCAGTTATAAGAACCTCCATTCAGTGCAAGGGAAAGAGGACGTTTTGGAGGAGTTGGTAGGTAAGGAGTGTGGGGTCCATTTGATACACCACCTTTTGTTAGCTACAGGGTGTTGCCTTGATTCATCATCTTTCATTTCAAGAAGGGAAGTCAGTGAATGTTTTTATTGGGGATGAAAAAGTTAGTGTGCATTACGCCTCTTTGGACAATGCAGTGCAGGTGATCAGGTTCATAGGTTCATACTAGGCTATCTGCCCTAGGGCATTTATAAGCCTAGCCAGAGTGTGTTTGGCTTTCGCCACCCATTTTAAATTAATTTTGCTATGCCTTTTTTTGAGGTTAGTATACTGTGCCTCTGTCTAACAGTGACACAGAAGTGATAGCCGGGGTAAACCTATGATCTCCCATCCACTCATCAAGATTCTTCTTGAAGAGAGTCAATGTGGGACTCTGCCTATCCTGGACTGGGATTTTATTCCAGAGTGAAGGGAGACTCTGGGTTATGAATCTGTCCCTCCAGCATGTCCTATTTATTTCAGTGCTGAGGTTCAAGTCTCTCAAGCGCGTAGCTCGATGGGATTTGGATTTTCTGAGGTGCAGCATGTCCATTAATTCTGGGTTGGACATGGCTTTATACGTCAGGCACAGATCACCTCTGAGCAGGCGGTATGCCACTGAGTAGAGCTGGAGTTTCTTTAACCGGGCAGCATATGGCATCTGTTTGAGCCCTTTGATCCTCTTGGTGAGGTACTTTTGGGGCCTTTCCAGTTGCTGCAGGTGTCTGGTAAGGTACATCCCAAAAGGGGCATTGTACTCAATTATGGGCCTGATGAGGGATGAGTAAAGAGGCACGATGACCTCCCCTGATCTAGATGTGAATCCCTTCATGATTAGGTGGGCTATATAAAATGTTTTTCTAACCACTTTGGCCACGTGGTTGTCAAATGAGAGATTGCTATCAACTTGGGTCCAAAGGTCCCTAATGACTTCTTCTGTACTTAATGGATTACCACCTATGTGGTAATTTGTGGGCATTTTGTTTTTGCCAAAGGAGATGACTATACACTTTTTGGCATTTAGCTTGAGGCCATGGCTCTGGCACCAGTTGTCTGTTTCTATGAGGCCCTTTTGGAGGATGCTTGTGTCGGCTGGAGAGTTGATTATGGCACCCAGTTTGCAGTCATCTGCGAACTTGGTCAGCCACAGTCCTTCCGTGTTGGCCTGTACCACCAAGAAATATATACTGAACAAGAGAGGTCCCAGGACTGAGCCTTGTGGGACGCCACTTGTAACTGGTTTGGAGTCTGACATGGCTCCAGCAATTCTAACCATGTGGGTTCTGTCCTTGAGCCAGTTTGCAACCCATCTAGTGACATAGGGGTTTATATTTAAGCTGGTGAGCTTATCTATAATGCCGAGTGGGGTATTGTATCGAAGGCTTTTGCGAGGTCCAGGTAGGCTGTGTGGACCACCTTCCCTCGTCAATGGCCTTGGTGACTGTTTCAAAGAAATCGACCAGGTTTAAGAGGCAGGATCTGCCCTTAACAAAGCCAAACTGGGTAGGATCCAGTGTCTGTAGGTCCCCAATATCTTTATTTATGAGGTCCATGATGATCCTTTCCATAGCTTTGCAGACCAAGCTAGTCAGGCTTATGGGGCGATAGTTTCCAGGATCCGTTGAGGCACCACCTTTGTGGAGCGGGACCACTGTTACTGTACGCCACTCTTTGGGTACATATCCTGTAGTAAGGCTAAGATTGAACAGTAGTTTTATGTTTGGGTTTAGCTCTTCTTGGAGTTCATGTAGGGCGCAGCCAGGACACCATCTGGTCCCATTGATGCTGTGTTTTTGCTTTGGAGAGGCGGCTCTTACCTGAGCATCTGAGATGTCAGGGGGCAGTACTCTGTTGGGATAGATATTTGCCCTTTTGGTGGGGAGGGAGAAGTTTGCACTGAACCTGTCAGCTAGGATGTTGGCAATGTCTGTGGGTTCGGTGTATTTTTTGTCATTTTGGACTAATTCTGAGCATATCTGGGAATTCCCACCCAGGTTCCTAACATAACTAAAGAAATCCTTGTGATTATCCTTAGTGTCCTGTGCAATTGTTCTCTCGAAGCTGGCCTAAGATGATTTTATGAGTGCCCATAGTTTTTTTGCTAATACTGATCAGAGATGCCTTCCCTTTTTGGGATTTTGCTCTATCATGTAGTAGCTTCCTCCTTCTATTGTACAGCTTGTTTATGGCTGGGGTCCACCAGACAGGGCGTTTGCCTTTGGAGGATTGGGTCTTGGTTTTATTTGGGATTGCATGATCCATGCATTCCTGAAGGTGTTCATAGAATGCGTTTATAAAGGATTCTGCGGTCTGGGCCATATTTTCCACAGGCCGGGGGCTTTGAAGGATTTCGCCTTGGTTTTGAGGCGTGTGAAATTTGCTTTAGAGAAGTTTTTCACTGTGGTTTTCTGGGCAGGGGGGGGGTCGGGATGTGAATATCCAGTGAGATTAGTTTATGGTCTGATCTTACCAGTGAGGGATACACTTCTGGTCTGGAGCATAGTGTCCCCATGTTGGTGATGATCAGGTCCAGTATGTTTTCCCCTCTTGTGGGAGTGGTAACAAGTTGTTCCATAGCATTTGAGTTTATAAATTCTAGGAACCTTTGGGCTAAGGTGTTGGAGCTAGAGTAATGCTCCCAGTCTATGTTTGGGTAGTTGAAGTCGCCCAATATAATGGTGTTTGGAGAGACCTTCATATTTTCCAGTATTCTCAGGAAGGCCGAGTGGGGTTCCTGTGTTTGGGAGGGTGGTCTGTAGCAGGCTATAAACTGGAAGGCAGTTTTACCCACAGTTAGTTGCACATGGATAGTCTCTGATGCTTTGTGCTGTGCCACCAACCTGGAGGTGTGGGTATCTTTGTAGAATATTGATACTCCCCTCCTTTTGTGGTTCAGTCCAAGTTTTGGGGCGAAAAGCATGGTATGAGGTATAACCTGGTAGTGCTGGGGTGCTCTCGGGAGCCTTGAACCAGGTTTCTGTTACTGCACAGATATCGATGTTCTCCATGCTAAGGAGAGTTTTGAGTGCATGCATCTTGAGGTTTAGACTTCTGGCGTTGAGTAGCATTACTCTTAGTTTCTTATCCCTTGTGATACCTATGGAGGTGGGTTTGTCTTTTGAGCCTTGCCTAAAAAAGGCACTATGGGGGTAGCACGAGCCTTTGCCAATATCCAAAAGCCCAGGGGTGACAGGTGCAAGCCGTCCCTAGCGAAGCATCGTGGCTTGTCGAGCATGTCATCCCAGGCTGACAGGCATTGGATCCCCTTTGAATGACACCAACACTTAAGCCAATTGTTGAAATTGATCATCTTGTCTTCATATTGTGGCATCATTCTTGGTGAGGGTAAGATCAGGGAATTTTGGGAGCCATGGTTGGTTAAGGTTGACATTGAATCAGCTTTCCGTTTGTTGCCTATTAGGAGGGAGGATTGACCATTGTTGGGGATGAAGGTAGGTGGTAAGTGCTATTTTGACACTGCCATGCCGATGGGTTGTTCAGTGGCATGTGCGACATTTGAGAAATTTAGTGCCCTTTTACATTGGATTTGGAATCAGAGGGTGGGAACGCAGAAGGTGGTGCATTATTTGGATGATTTCTTCTTAGTCGGGAAACGGAGGGTGGGGGCTCAACAGGGGTTGCAGGAATTTACCAGTATGTGTGAGGAACTGGGTGTACCTTTGATACAGCACAAGATGGAAGGTCCAGCAAGAGTGTTGGAGGTCCTGGGGTTAATGGTAGATGTGGAATGGGGATTGTTTCGTCTACCTCAGGATAAGATAGAGATACGTGGGGTATTGGACAAGAATAAGATTCGGGTTGGTTCAGTCATGGAACTGTTGGGTCTTCTGAACTTTGCCTGTTGAGCGGTACATCTGGGTCAGATGTTCTGCAGGGCATTAGCTTATATGCTAAAAGGGGGTAGGAGCAAACATCAATGCGTTAGGGTGACCAGGCTAGTGCAGGAGGATTTGATGTTGCGGGATGGTTTTGTGCAACAATTTAAAGGGATTTCCTTTTGGCAATCGGACTGGGTGGGTCAAGAAGAACTTCAGTCATTTATGGATGCAGCAGGTGGTATCGGCATTGGGGCTTACTTTGGGGGAAGATGGTTTGCAGCACAATGGCCTCCAGATTAGGATGAGGAATGGAGGCATGATGTCACTTTTTAAGAACTAATGCCGATATGGGCAGCTTCGTTGATGTGGAAGGAGCAGTTGAGGAACAAGCGGGTAGTTTTTATTCGGATAATATGGCTGTGGTGAAGGTGTTACAAAAGAAGACAGCTAGGGCAGAATTACTGTTGAGGATATTGCGGAAGTTCGTATTGCAGAGCCTGTTAATAAATTTTTCTTTTACAGTGGTACATGTGCCTGGTGTTAAGAATGATATTGCTGATAGTTTGTCCCACTTTCAGTTTTGCAGGTTTCGAGGGTTGGCTCCGGGGGCGTTTGAGGTTCCAGAAACACTGCCAGAGGAGGTGTAGAATCTTGGGACAGGATAGTCAGGCATCTGGTGCAGCATTCCTGGGCTTCTTCTACGAAGAAGGCATACTGTAGGGCTCTTTCTGATTTTAATCAATTTGTTTTGCAATTGCCAGAATAGGTAAGGGTATGGTCAGAGGAATTATTGTTAAGATATGTGGCTAGTGCTTGGGAGAAAGGTAAGGCTTTGCAGACAGTTAAAGTGGATATGGCGTCTATTAGAAATTTTGCTAAGTTGGGGGGGGGGGGTTGCAAGATATTACAAAGTCCTGGACATTTGGACGTATGTTGAGAGGGTGGAGGAGGGTGATGGTGGAGGTAGGGATACACAGTTGCCAATTACAAGGGGAATATTGAAGATTTTGTTACAGGGTTTAGGATTATTACATGGTGGGTCTATACACGTGGTTATATTTTGGCGCTTTCAGGGTATCGGAATTGTTAGGTTCCTTATGTTGGAAGGATGTTATAGTGACTGAGAGGGAGGTTAACATCATAATACAGAAATACAAGATGAATCAGTTGGGTAAGGGATGTACAGTAGTGCTCAAAGTGGACAGGAACCTTCGTCTTTGCCCAGTAACTTGGATTACTGAATTTAGGAGTAGGAGGTTGGGGTGTTCAGAGGGGTTGGTGTTTTCTTCAAAGGATGGCAGGGTAGTTTCCAGTAGTAGGTTTATTACTTTAATTAGGAGGATTTTGGGTTGCATGGGATTTCCAGCTGAGAAGTTTGAAGCTCATTCTTTTAGAATTGGCAGGGCTTAGGATTTGGCTAGAAAAGGTAGTTCAACGGAGGTCATTAAGAAGATGGGCATGTTGCTCTCAAATGCCTTTTTATCTTATATTAGATAGTAGTGTTTGTGATTACTAACAATTTTTCTTTTTCTTTTAGGGAAGCGTATACTCATTTTGGGCCATTCGTATATCCACTGGGCTAGGATGTTCTATGTTTTGGCATGGGGTTAGGGGTATGCATTGGGATAGGTTGATGTTTGAATTTCATAAGGCTAAAGTGTGGCTAGGGTGACCTGATATAATAATAATTCATTTGGGAGGTAATGACTTGGGTATTTTGACTAAGAAGTGTTTAGCGGAGATTACTTTGCAGGATTTGTGGAAACTACAGGATAGGTACCTGGTTATGCAAACTGTGTGGTTGGAGTTGGTTCCTCGATTGTTTTGGAGGAAGGCATGCAGTTATAAAGCTATTGAAAGGGCCAGGAGGTTTGTTAACCATACATTGGAGGGGCAGCTAAGAAAATCGGGGATACATATCATTTAACATGGGGACTTTGGGCAAGGAGAGGTAAGTTGGTATCATACAGATGGAGTTCATCTGAATGAAATTGGTTTGGCTTTGTTTAATTTGCATCTCAAGCTCTTTCTACAAGAGATACTGTAGGTTAAGGTTTAAGAGGAGGAACAGCCTGGGATCAGGCTTGTGATGGAGAAGAGGGACAGGATTGTCCTTTTCTGTTCCCCTTCTAAGGATGTGATTTGATTTGGCCAATGGTTTTGTGTGGTGAAAGGTGAGCATGTACGCTGCCTATTATTTGTGGGGGGGTGAGCAGGTACGCTGCCCCAGTGGAGGAAGTTTCAGGGTGAGCAGGTATGCTGCCCTGAGGTGTAATCGACCAGGGTGAGTTATTACTCTGCCCTGAGGGTCGTTGTGGCTGAAGGCAATTGATATTGTTTATATGTTTGAAGTTCATGTTATGATAATATATAATAAAGGTCGTAAAATGGCTTTGTGTGTCCAGAGTGGTTTGTTCAAAGGGGGGCCGGGACAAATGCAGTTTGGCACAAAGTTGTTCTGGACCCACAAGTAAGTGTAGGGAGGGGGTGGGGAAGAGTTAGGCTAGGGATTAAGGGATTGGCTAATCACTAGAATCATGGCAATGTAGGTAGTAAAGGGGGATTGGAGTAGTTAAGGAAGTGAGGTAAGGAAGTGTGGGACTCAGGATGGTTTAAGTGTAGGGAGCTACAGGAGGTAGTTACATTTGGTGTGAGTTGGTCCCTCCCACCCTTTTTAGTGGAGAAAGATTTGGTTGGTTGGAGCAGAGAAGAGAGACAGGATTGTCCTCTTCTGTTCCCCCTCTAAGGATGTGGTTTGATTTGGTCAATGGCTTTGTGTGGTGGAAGATGAGCAGGTACACTGCCTATTATTTGTGGGGGGGGTGAGCACGTATGCTGCCCCAGTGGAGGAAGTTTCAGGGTGAGCAGGTACGCTGCCCTGAGGTGTAATCAAGCAAGGTGAGTTGTTACGCTGCCCTGAGGATCGTTGTGGCTGAAGGCAACTGATATTGTTTATATGTTTGAAGCTCATTTTATGATAATATATAGTAAAGGTCATCAAATGGCTTTGTTTGTCCAGAGTGGTTTGCTCAAAGGGGGGTCGGGACAACTAAGGATGTGTTGAGTCAAGAAAACAAATATTGATAAAAGTTGTAGAGGTCACTCTGTCCAAGTACAAAGAATAAGAGACATCTGGTGCAGTAATGCTGCAAGCCACAAAATATCAGTAAGCACAAGAATGTATATTAGTGTAACAACCTATATCATGCAATGAATCTGCTTACAGCTCATATGGCTGTACACAAAAGAAGAATGAAAGCTATGTTGGTGAGAATGACAGATGTTACTATGATATTTAACAAAGCATTAATGAACAGACTTGGGAAGGGTCTCAGGGAAGACCACAGTGCATAAAACTCCACAATAAGTTTTCTTTTTAATCTGAATATGATGAAAATGGCAAAGGATAAGGAAGAGACCACTGGGGAAGCAAATATTGCATAATTTTTTTGAAGGTTGCAACTTTACAACAAGCTGAGATATTTAAACAAAATAAGTGTGAATTACATCAGTCCTCCATCTGAGGAAAGAATGTCTCAAGAGATTTATTGCTTTTCCTCATATCCAAGACTAAAGGCAAAGAATAGAAATTGTTGAGTCCAGAACAGGAAATAGCTTCACAGACGGAGCAAGTATTCATTTTTGCTGGGCATACTTTATTGACTCATTTAAAAACACAGTAATTGGATTCCATAAGGGCAATGCTGTGGCCTCTCAAAATGTCCCATGTGACTATTTAGCTTACTAATGAATGAACCAAATGAATTACTGACTTTGACAAGCGTCATATTTTAAGGATATATATGAAACCCACGGCAAAGTACTGAAGATTAAGCAAATATGCACAGTGTAGATCTGCCCACAAGATATGATTACTGATGTTTTAAGAGAAGACAGGTCATCATTTTATATATGGAAGGAAGAGTTGTATATTCTCTTATTATACAATATTCTATTGTACTCCCAGTGCTCTAAAATGGCTGAAAAGGCACCAGTGTTTTATATTTGAAACTCCCGGGCTATTGTAAATTATTAGTAACACATTCCACTAATGTATATTGTTTATAGAAGATTATCAGATATCTTTTACTGTGCCACATTTCACTGAGATTTGATTTTTATTTATTTTTTTAGGCTAAAAGTCTGGCACAGTAATATTATTGAAACCCATGGAAGTATATGCATATATGTGTGTGTATATATATATATATATATATATATATATATATATATATATATATATATATATGAGTGTGTGTACATATATGTATCTATCTACCTAAATATATATATATATATATATATATATATATATATATATATATATATATATATATATATATATATATAGTATGTGTTTGTGTATGTCCAATTTCTAATCTCAAAATACTGAAATATCGAATGCCAGTATCTCAAGACTAGAATGTCGAAAGTGCAGTTTTTCGAAACTGCATTTTATCAAATCTAAGTATTTCTGAATTTTTAGTAGTGGTTGTGTGGTGTGTGTTATGTAGTGTGCTGTTCCTTTAATGGTTCGTGGTTTCCAGGTTGTGAGCATGTAAGCCAATATGTGTTTATTAATGGAAATTTAGATAAGTTTGTATTTTGTGAGGGTTTTTGATAGGAATTTGGTTTGATTTAGTTTTTGAGTAAGTTTTATGAGTTGGTTAGGTTAGGTAGGTTAGAGTGTGTGGGTGTATAAGTGCTGAAAATGGTAATTTTGGACATGTGCAGTGTGTGTGTGTGTTTTATTCATGCTAGTGAGACCTCGGAATTGGTATATATATATATATAAATATATATATATATATATATATATATATATATATATATATATATATATATATATATACATACATATATATATATATATATATATATATATATATATATATAAAACTAGCAGCGGTGTGGGGGGGTATTGTTATGCAGTGGGAGGTTTGGATGTTTTTTTTTTTTTTCAGGTACTTTGGGTGTCAGTGTTATCTGTTTTCATTTTGTGGGTTTTTGGCATTCTAGTTTTGAGATACTAAAATTCAATATTTCAGTATTTCGAGATTAGAAAGTGGAGCCTATATATATATATATATATATATATATATATATATATATATATATATATATATATATATATACACACACACCACACACACACACACACACACATATATATATATATATATATATATATATATATATATATATATATATATATATATATATATACACACACACACACACACACACACACACACACACATACATATATGTATGTATGTATGTGTGTATTACACATATATGTATGTTTGTATGTGTTTGTGTGTGTATATGTGTATGTATATACATATACATATATATATATATATATATATATATATATATATATATATATATACATATATATAAACAAGAGGATAAAAAGGACACAGAAACACATCATTCAGTAAAAACGGCAAGAAAAAGCCAGCCAAGCTACAGTTTTCACTGAGTAATACCTTAAATCTCCTGTAGTGGGGGCCCATGGGATATATGCAAATTATCAATGTGTAATACCTTAAATCTCCTGTAGTGGGGGGCCCATGGGATATATGCAAATGACCCCTTAAGGACATCAAGTATTTCAACTACTTAGCATCTGAATGTACATTACTTTTTTTTTACTTTTTAAGTCTTTATGGTTACATTCAGGCCAATAAAGTCAAATCCCACTAGCTGTGGACATGCATGTTTTGACCTTTTTCTTCACCTCATCAGCACAGCGTAAGTGGATGGATTGGCTATACTTCAGAAGCACAGAGAGAAAGAGAGGTGTGTGTGTGTGTGTGTGTGTGTGTGTGTGTGTGTGTGTGTGTGTGTGTGTGTGTGTGTGTGTGTGTGTGTGTATATTTTTTTCTGCAAATAAAAAACAAGCCAAACTAGATTTTTCACTGTGTGTAGTGGACTCCAATGGGACATATATAAATGACCCTTTAAGGACTTTAAGTGTTTCAACTACATGGCTTCTGAATATCCATGACTTTGTTAAAGCCAAGTATCTGAAACACGATGTCTTTAAGTGATCATTTGCATATAACAGTTATAATTGGTCTTTCTGTGGATAATCCACAATGTCATATGTTTTTGACATGGAGTTCCTCCCATGTGAAAGATAACCATAAGGCCTTCTACAGCTAAGTCAAACACCTCATCGGCAGCACAAAGCAATGTGCTGAGCTGGTGGTTACTGGTGCCACTTTTACCAAACCTGGCTATATAGCAAATCTGCTAACAGATAAATTAATTTCCATCTTTACTCCCTTCTCACTCCAACCATCCCCCCAAAAATACCCTCAAATATAACTCCTCCCACTATAACTAATAAGCATATAATGGCTGCACTCAATAAAGCTATGAACATGGCATCAGTGGCCCCTATAACATCACAACATGCCTCCTAAACTATCTAAAACATGACTTATCAAAATCCCTAGATTCATTATTTAACTATAGTCTTAAAACAGGATTTATGCCATGTGAATGTATGACTGCAACTGGAGTCCTCCTTCATATAGGGTGACCTTCACCAGATCCTGGAAACTACAGATGCATTATTTTGAGTAGGCTTATTTGTAAACCAAGGAAAGAATTTTCATGGAAATTATCAAGAAGGACATAGTAAGGGGTCTCAGTAGCAGAGGCACTAGAGAATTCAATCTGTTTTTTTTGTTTTAATAAAAGTGTTCATGTCAATCTTATTAATCAGATTCAACTGGTCTAGTGGTTTGTGTGGTATTTTATTATCTCTACAACTAATCGTGGCTTTTAAGGACATAGGAGACTTCCAGATACTGAATCCATGCTTGTTTGGCTTTGTCAAAGGAAGGTCATGCTTACTAAATCTGGTGGACTTCTTTAAAAATGTCAGTAAGGCAATGGATGAGGAGAAAACAGGGCATATTGCCTACCTAGATCTAGCTAAAGTATTTGATATAATACCCCACTTGGGAATTGTCAGCAAACATTTGGAACTAGGTGAAAACCCTTTAAAACAAGCTGTATAGCTAGCTGGCTCGCTGATAGGACCCAGGAGGTTAGAATCAGTAAAGCTACCTCCTCAAAGAGGCTGGTCACCAGTGGAGTGCCCCTGGGCTCTGTGCTGGAATGATTCCTCTTAGGCATCTTCTTGGATGTCAAGGCCAACATTCAAGGCCTTTGGCTAAACAAGATTGTAGATGATTGCAAACGGGGAGCAGTCATTGAATTCACACAAGATGAAAACACCCTTCAGGAAGGTCTAATACAGACGAATGTTTGGTTTCAAAGCCATGGCTTAATTCTCAATACCAAGAATTGCATTATTGTACCCTTTGGGAAGTCTGCCATGCCAGGTAACTACATCATCAATAAAATACCCTTAAAAGTTGATTCAATAATCAGGGATCTGGGACCTCATGTAGACAGTAACCTAGCCTTCAACCAACATGTGTCCAGTGCAATAAGAAAATCATGATATATTGCTCAACCTATAAACAAGGGCATGGCATTTAGGTCCAGAGAGGTCTTCACACCACTGTACTCAACCCTCATCAGGCCCATCATAGAGTATAATACCCCCATTTAGTATGTACCTGACCAGAAGCACATGCAGCAACTAGAATGCCCACACGGGTTCCTTACAAAAGGAATACAGGGAATAAACACAATGTCCTACACTGTTCACCTCAAAGCCCTATGTCTTTACTCAATATCATATAGATGCCTGAGAGGTGATCTTTCTCTAACAAATAAGGCATCTCTGGCCACTGTTTTGATGAAAACTTTGCAAAGCCACAAAACAAACAACATCAGAACTACTAGATTAAAAGACTTGAATTTTGCTTGTGACATAAATAGCACATGTTGGAGAGACAGCTGTTTCTCAGAGAATTCCCATTCTCTGAAAAATGACTCCCCATCCATGTGAAGAAGAGTTCTTCCCCATCCACATTTAAGCTAAACTGGTATTACTTCTAGAGTGGATGAATCTAAGAAAAGGTGTACTGGAATTAATATAATTCAAAAATTCATACAATTTCGCTTCTGAATCCACCCAAATAAAAAAGATGTCATCCAAAAATCTTACATTTGTTTATTTAATATTTTCATTTTTTGATTTAATATGGCTGTTTTTAGAGACTACCTAAAATGTTGTCAATATTATTTCAATGCTTGAATTTTTAGGGTGTTGCCACTGTATTCATTGTTAATTGAACACAATGGAACATGTGTTTTTATTGGTTGATTTTTACGTGATGAATTTTTGGCTATTTAATGACTGTGAGTTTGATTTTCAACAGTTCTGATGAAGTCTTAGACAAAGACGAATGTGCTAAACTGTTGGGTTTGAATAAAGAGTTCCTTGGTCGTTATACTGTGCCTTGTCTTGGTTCCTGGTTTTGAATTTTGGCTGTTTGTACCTCATGTTTTATGTTATTCTTTCAAAACCTTCAAATATTAGTTATCAATTTCTCAATGACGTGAATATACAAGGAATTTAATGTTGGCCAATGATATATGAAGATACAATGGAATAAATACATGACTGCATGTGTGCTACTGATAATATTTACACTAACAATGGACCCAGATAAAGCAGTTTGCCAGAAATGTTGGTCCAGCAGCAGTGACACCAACATGGTACATACATACACATGTATATTTCAAGCACAGGCATTAATGGCCTTCTAGCTTGCCAATATACCAAAACACTTGTTCCGATAATAAGTGTCCAGCTGTTCTTAAAAATATCTAAACTAGTACTTGTTTTAATGTACTTTGGCAATCTCTTCCCTGCATCAGCTGCTTTCTTAGAGAACCAATTAGTACACTTCTCATTCCTATAGAATCTTCTACAAAGGCAGTCTGATGATTCTGTAGTACTTTTTGATAAAGCCAAACATTTTGAGAGATAGCTGTCAAACATTTTGAGAGATAGCTGTCACTAAATGCCTTATATATCTGAATAAGATCCCCCCTTGGATATCTATAGAACACACTGTACAAGTGCAGATATTTTAGTTTTTCATAATAACTTATATTTTCATATCCATTTGGTATATTTCCTCTGCACTCTTTCCAGTTTACTCATGCTTGTTTTCTTATAAGGTTTCCATATTGTTATTCCATACTCAAATTTGGGTCAAATGTAACTAACAAACAATGACTTAATAATTTCTGATTTCATAGACTTTATAACATTTTTATATAACTCATAGTTCTATAACTATTAATAACCAATTGGTTGATATGATTAGAAAAACTCAAAGCTGGATCTACCCATATACCCAGGTCTTAAATGAATCAACAGTTTCGATCACTGTGTGCTGCATTAAATATTCACCTTTCAATTTATGTCTCCCAAATTCTCATATGCTTAGTGTTTGATGTATTTATCAGCATATTATTCTCCTGTGCCCAGATGGTCAATTTAGTCATGTTCTTTTGCAGACATACTTATCTGTAACACACATAATCAGTTTATCCAATTTCAGGTCATCTGCATATAGACTGTAGAACACCTCAGATGAAAAAGTTAGGTCTGCAATATACAATCTAAACAAGTACAGGCCTAGGACAGAGCCCTGTGGGACACCCCGACTCTAAAATGTATTTATTTATTTGACATTTCTTGACCAGGATAGTGTGACTGAATTTCACCTGTACAATTGCTGTATGATACTTGTCATGTCCTATTTCTAAGCCATGCAACTATCCATCTTATCAAGAGTACATTGATACCTAATTGTTCTAATTTATTGATCAGTGTTTTGTGTATGACCCTATCAAAAGCTGAAGTTGAATCTATATAAATTGCATTAAAGCACACATTTTCATTCATAACTGTTATTACATTGTTATAGAGCATTATATTACAGGTGGTAATAGATATATTTTCAACATATACATTCTGATGTATGGTTTCAAGTCCAAACCTCTCCAGTTCTGACAGTAACTTATCCAATATTACCTTCTCCATTATTTTTTCCACAAGATGAAAGTAGACTTAAGGGTCTATCTGACTCTGGGTCTGTCTTACTCCCCTTTTCCTTAAAGATAGGTTTAATAAGCACATGTCTTCAATCTTAAGAAATCTCCCGATATTTATATGGCCTGGTAAACAATTGATATAATGGCACTGTAAGTTCTTCCTGAAGTGTTTTCAGGTCATTATTCAAATTCTGTCTGCTCCCTGTGCTTTGTTTGAATCCAGTTTGTACTTTTCTTTTTCAATATAATGGAATTTGATTCCAGTTTCTGTGGTTACCTGGATGTCACTATGACAAATTATCACCCCTTTTGTGGAGCCAAACTGTTTTGCAGAAGATCAGAGAATAAATTTTAGAATCTACACACAGTTTATCAACTTGTATGTCTTTATTCCTTGATATCTTCTCCATGATTCAATAAACTCTGTATAGGCTTCACGGAAAGCCTACATGGATTTTACATGTGTGCGTGGTGGTGCACTGTGAGCAGCAACACACAATGCATATTCATGCCATGCAGTGCCTTTGAGTGAGGTTTTGTAGCTGGCAACAGTGTTGTCAGCCAGGAAACTGTGTAAGCGAACATGGATAGCACTCCTGTTCAAATCAGAGCACTGATGGTCGATGGTTTTGCATGGAATGCCACAATGATCACCAGGCCTTCACAGATAGCTCTCAATCTGTTAGTGTAAGACATCTGGACAAAGACCAACATAATGAGGGGACAATGACCCAGAAATAGGGACATATTTGAGATTTTTACCCTATAGAAATGTGCTAGAATAACTATGGGTTTGTGTTAAGATACATGTTCTTAAGGATTTGAAGTATGAAACTCAAATGTATGTAATACTGAGTCACATCAGGCCTGAGATCATCCTAGTGATAAGGCACGAAGCCACAAATTTGATAAAGAACGCATCTGGGCATTCTGTGAAAATCTGGACAATGGAGAGGTATGAATGGTAAGTACATGGTCTACAGTATAGGGCAGTGTATCTACAGTGCAGAGTATTGTGATATCCCATTCCTGGCATTCTGTACTGAAGCTGTGTAAATGATCTGTAATGATACATGAACTGTCATGTAAAATAAACACTCAGGGAAAGTGTGTTTGTTGAATAGGGACACACACATGAATTGTAAGAATGAATGCAGGGAAAGAGAACAGGTGAAACAACCTAATGTACAGCAGATGAGGGCATGTCAGTGGAAGATGGTTGCAGTAGCAACACCAATCACATATCTGTATGTCACAGCAGGGACTGTACAGTGAAAATGTGTATTATGTGACTGTCACACAAGGTGCCAAGCAGGCAGAAATTATTTAATTGTAACTGGAAAGTTAATTGAACACTTGGCCTTAGTTTGAAGGGGATCTACTGATATAGCCTTGAAATATTTAGTGGAAATTGGAAGGTAACTGTTAGGTGAGTTATGTTTGGAGACATGCACTGGGGGCAAAAATGTAATGACCTGACACATTTGTTTTTACCTTTATACACCGAGAAATTAGATTTTTCCCTGTGGGATTTAAACCTAGGCATAAGGGACAAAACATTTTCTTCCACAGCATTGATTTTCCATCTTTGCTGCAAAAGAAGTGCTGCTCAGGCATCGTCAGGAATCATACATAAATACAAGTGACAGTATGAGCTGTTACATATGAATGTGTGTGACTTGACAAGGTTATTGGATATAGATCCTGTTGTGTATGTGTCTTAGGTAAATGTGAGCCCATGCTAGTCCAGAGTGCAGAATTATACTTACAGAACTATAGCACACAGTATACCCTCAATCATACATCTGAAAATACAATAATGGTGTCTCATCCTTCATACATATAATTCATATCAGCTCCACTATCTAAACGACAACGATAAACTGCCACCTCTACTATGCCCAGCTCACACCTGTTAAACATACCGAGATGCAGAGCTAGCACAGATCTTGACTGTTTTAATGTAGAGACTCACACACCAATTTCACCTGGAGGACCCCCTACAGACACACACACACACACACACACACACACACACACACACACACACACACACACACACACAAGTTACACGGTTCAGCTGTGCACCTTAAAACTCATTTTGTCTCACTGGCCATTAGTCGGTTTATACAAATATGTGCCTGCTTTTCTTTCTTACTCACACATACCCAGAGACCTTTTGTATTGACCTAAACTTCCTGCTCCCCCCACAACACCTCATGCTAGTAATGATAACTGTGCCTTATCCCGATTTTGTATCTTTTAGATTCAGGGATATATAAACTTTTTGTCTGATGCTCAGGGTGCTTAGCTGACTTACTGCTTAGTATATCTACATTTGTGATGTTGAACTGGTAATTGTACCTTTGACTTATATTGGCCTTAGGAAGTTTGATTTCCCAGCTTTATTGTGAATGATCTTGTGAGGGTTGTGAAGTCTGAAACTGCAAAATCTATCATTACTTTCTGACTTTTCTCTTTAATGATTTTCCAGTACAAATGTATGGTGCTAAACTGAGGTCATGCAGTGACGATCAGTACTTTTGAGAGGTATGACTGTGTGGATCTTTGATGCTACTACTACTTACTAATGGATAAATATAAGCCAAATAAGTCTCTGATGTTACATGTTAAGGTTGTTTCTGTACAAATCTCCCACCTTTAACTTGCTTACACTGACCGGTTCGACTCTCAGCTAGAGCGTCTTCTGCATGGAGACATGTGTGAATGGGCGTACCTTCGCTGAAGGTTGTGCGTTAGGGCTGGCAACTGAGCATGTAAAAATCAACTGCCAATCATTAGCAGACCGGAGTTCCACTGTGGCAACCCCTAACCCCTAAAAGCCGAAAGACACAACAACATCAACAACATTACCAAGTAACAAAATGCAAGGATATGCCAGTCATTCATATTATTACACAATACACTCCAGGTTCAACACTTACCTTGTAAATGCAGCAGTTGCAACAGCTTTACCTTAGGATTGACTCTGTCTGATGTAAGCAGTACACAGCCAATACATAAGGGAGGTAAAGATTGTGAGAGTTGCCGCGCATCAAAGTTAGTATATGCATGTGTGTAGGAGAAAGGTTTTACACCTTTAGAGGGAGAGTCAGTGTGCTATGCATTGTCTCTTAGCCAAAGTGAGGACATATTGAACATGCCTACATCTGCCTACACTCAAAGCAGCTGCTGGTTCCCCTTTCACTCCTCACCCAAATGTGGCTGTAGTGACCTTGACATTGGTGCTGGGATGTGTGTTCCTTCCCTTTGTTGATCCTGCTGAAGCTGTTTTCTCATGATGATGTTGTGTAGCATGGCATATAGTGTGAATATTTCAGAACATGTCCATGGATTGTACTGCAAGGCTCCCCCACATTTATCTAGGCACTGGAACTGCAGCTTCAGCTGCCCAAACACACGCACTATGATATTTCTGGTTTGAGCGCGTGTCTCATCACATTCTTCAGTGGGTGTGGGTGCACTTCTAATGGGTGTTATCAGCCACAGTTCCAGTGCATAGCCTGCATCCCCCAGTAAATGATACTGTGGGATATCACCCCTACTGAACATCTGATACAGTTGGGAGGTGTGCCATATATGTGAGTCATGGTAACTGCCAGGGTTGCACAAATGTTCAAGACGATTCCCTTGGCATTACACATAACTTGGCAGTTAAGAGAGTGGAAGCCCTTTCTATTTATGTAAAGCCTTCCCTGTTCCGAGGGTGGTGCCTTAATTTCTATATGTGTGCAATCTATGGCACCCAGTACTTCAGGGTAGTGTGCTACAGGGTAGAACTCCTGCATATTTCTGGTCCTATCCTCAGGAGTATGGGAAAATTATATGTTGTCACTGGCATGTTGGAACATAGCATTCAAGAACTGATGGACGCTTTTGGATGCTGATGCCTGTGACACCTCCAGCATGTCCTCTGTTGGTCTCTAAAAGGTACCTGTAGCTAAGATTCTAAGTGCTGCACATACCTTTGTCTCCACTGGTATGGGTTCCCCTTGGTTTCTCCTGGGTCTGAGTTGAGGATGACAGAATTTACAGAGTTCCTGTAGTGTGTCTCTACCTACCCTGTAGCACTCTACAATTTCCACATCATGTAGGTTATGATATGTTAAATGGGGTCTGAAAACTCTTCTACTTCTTAGCCTTGGTCTATCAGCAGCATCAGCAGCAACATAAACTTCAGCCTGTTGCACATACACATGAATTAAAGCAACAGCAGCCCCAAACATTGTTTCTGTGTAGACTCCTTTCCATGGCTGTATTCCAGGAGGTTTTGGAATTTGCAGGAAAAAACAGCACTGAGTCTATACAGTTGCTTTATAGCTTGCTGAATAGCTCTTTTATCTAAGATTTTTTAATTAGCATACGATTCAGCTGCTTATGCTGTAATTAGCATGCCACAGCGTTTACCTTGTTTGTGCAGTGGTGTGCACTGCTTATTGAATCCAAAACACTGTGCTGACTTGCGCATGGTATAAACGGACCATGTAGGCTTTACTGAATCTGGCTGCTTATGTATCTATAAAAAGTTTTCCTATTATACTCAATATCTTTATATAAATGTTCTTCAATTTTTTCCTGATCTTATCTCATACTATGCTTAATTTGTTTTCCAGCTTGTTTATTTCAGTTTTCAAAGTTATAGTTACACCTCTCTTTAATTTCTTATATTTTTTGTCTGTCACTTTAATCCGGTATCTTGTTCTTATGGAAGTATATCCCCCTGACGTTGTATGCCTAGATCCTGATGTTAAACATTTTTTTTGATTTTTTGCACTCAAACAATTTCTTTTCCAAACTTTCCACATTCCATCTGCATTTTTTTCACTGAACACATCACTCCAGTTAGTTTTACATAGTGTATATTTTACTTGCATATAATCTGTAATTAATCTTCTGTGCATTGGTTTAGATTTCAGTCTGGCAGAATCATCTAGAAACAAATTAACATTTATAACCCCATGATCACTGTACATCAACGGTGATAAAACTGGACTTGAAATAACAGCAATTTCTTTAGGAAAACAAACAATGTCCCGTATGTTCCGTTCCCTGGAAGATATTTTTTTACAATCTGAAGCAATTGTTTTTCCTAAACATAAGTAGTGAATAATTTCCTTATTAATGTTGTTGAATCAATATTATTCCAATCTGTTTCTGGTAAATTTAAGTCCCCAGCTAATATTATTCTTTCCTCCTATGATTCATGCAAGAAATGTGTGAATTCCTCTAGGTCATCAGGACTTGACTTTGATGGTCTATACACTCTAACAATTGTAATATGTTCTAGGGTCATCTTTATTGTCACAGTTACACAATCTATAATTTTGGTGTTATCACTGAACATGTAATAATTACGGGTCTCATAACTGTTTTTAATCCCTGTCATAACAGCTCCACTTGACTTTTTGTTAGAATGTCTGTTACAGTAGAAACCTTTATAACCGTGACAGAACTGGTTTCCAATTGTTGTTCTTTAATCATGTTTCATAAACAATAACAACATCAATCTTGTGGAAATGCAGCAAATTTTTCAATAAAAAACATTTAATAATAGTGTTCTTAGCATTAACAACCATCAGAGATGCATCAAATGTTGCTATCTGTGAACTGTTAAATTTTCGAACTGCCAAAAATCCTGCCTAGTGTTTGTCAAATATTGCAGAATATCTGCTGCAAAAATTATCTTCCCTGATCTTAATAAATGCATGCCATCCTGTCTGAACATGTATACCCAAGACTTGGATGCTCTATACATTTCCATTTTTCAAAATAGGACATTTTTTCCATGTAGGTATTTACTCCCAAAAATCTTTTCATTCACAGTGACCTTGCAATCCTTTCTATGTGTGATTTGTGAAAAAATTGTCCTAGCACCAGTGCAAGCTATATGATCTAAGTATATGGTATGCTGGTTTGGGTTCAGGTCTCAAATGAGAGCTAATATTATTCCTTCACATTTTTAATTCTAACAGTGCATAAGCAGGGCTTTTGCTGTATTTGTATGTGTGTGTGTTAGTAATTTGACCTTCAGCAGCATGCTGGGTTTCTTAACTGAAACAATAAAACACTTAAGGGAAAACTCAACACCTACCTGCACAGAGCTCTTGAACCAAAGACAGTGACATCAACATAGTGTGCTGTAGGTCTTAAGCTCATCTCCAAATAAGACATACATTTATACTTTTACTTACTAAAGTGTGCATGTGCGTATGTATTTGTGTTTGTAATTTGCACTAGTTCAGAGTGTAGGACATTTTTATTTATAAATCATTCTTTCTGAATCACCAGCATCATCAGTCCAGCTATAACAATCCTTTAAACCAAATATATTTTTATTATTTCCTAAAATATAGTGTAAAAAGCATATCAAAAACATAGACATATACAAACCTAAACCGCATACATAAATCTAAACTTACTCTAATACAGATAACTCTAAAATAAATTTAATAAATTAACAAAAAACATGGAATTCATCTTCCTTTTATTCAATCTGAAAAAAAAATGCACATGCAAAATAAGTGCATGCGATGCTTAAGAAATGCAGCTATGCTCACTTCAATTAACCCCCATAAAAATGAATTCTTAAATAAATACATAACTAAAATATAACATGGTAACAAAAACTATCTGATCAATTTTGACCTAAACTTCTTTTCATCTAACCACAGATAACTGAAATAATGCATGTAATACAAACTGCATATGACACACATTTTGCTCAATAATATTCCACAGAACATTTCATATACAGCAAATATTCCTCCAGAAATTTTGTATTTCTTTTTGCAAGAATATGCCCCTTCTACCTTTCAGTTATTTAAATATACTAACTCCATGGTCATACAACAGTGGAGAAAAAAGAAAGCACCACACATGGTGAATCACTGCTGTTGCAATCACAATCTTCAAGACATGAGGTACAACTTATGGTGGGTGTTAAAGAGGTACAAGTGACATGCTAGACTAATTTATTTTGTAGTTTTTTGTTATCCTAACACCCTAAAAAAATACCAACAGTAATTGTATATAGTCTGCTATAACTTTCTTCAAAATGTGATTGAATGAAATGTGTTTTGGATGAAATGTGATTTAGATTAATTTTTTCGATCATTTGTGATTGGATGAAAAGATTTTTACATCAAATATATTGCACCTGTATATACATATAACATCCATCCATCTTACACACATATCTATACCCATCTATCTACGATATATATATATATATATATATATATATATATATATATATATATATATAGGTTAGCTAGGGTATAACTATTCCTGGCTCCACAAAGTCTACTGTTCAATTTTTCCCTTGAACTAGACAAACTTTCAACTTAACTCAAACCATTCACTTTTCGGCCCAGCACTTGCTCTAAACTCATAGCAAGCACTAATAAACCTTAGCACTAGACCCCCCCCCCATACTGTAGAGAAGGACAAGGCTCTCTATTCGACCTTCTGTAGAGAAGGACAAGGCTCTCTATTCGACCTTACCAGCCAATCAGTAAAACAGTTCACTGTACCTATCCAGGCATGTCCAAAGGGCAGTTTCAGGTATACTCTCTGGTCCAACTGGTGAATCTGGGCATTTTAAGGCAGTGTTACAACTGCCTCATGTACACAGACAATCCTCTCCTCCTAACACCAAACACTAATACATGCGAGAGATGCAACTATACAGCAAAACTCGAGGCTAGGCTCTCTCAACCCAAGACTGGACCAGACAGTCAAGAGGAGAAGGGAACTACTTGCATCACACCACCAGTCTCACATAGACCTATGAAACCAGCACCGGCAAAAAACACACATAATTACAAAAAAACATACTCAGAGGCTCTAAATAAAAATCTGCAAAAGCAACAGAGTCCTCCAAAGCAGACACCCAAGCAACCTCCACCCCCCAACACAAACCATGAAACACATACTTCACAAAACCAGTATGCCACGCAATCACAGCCCTTAAGGCAAAATAACATACCCAACACACTAGTGATAGGTGACTCTATAGTCAGGCACACTGACATCCCACTCACTAGGCTGAACAAGGAGAAGGTTACTGTTAGCTGCCTGTCGGGTGCCAGGATCCGCCACATAACACAAGCACTTAGGTCACTCCAGAACAAGTACAAATACAACTCTGTCATTGTCCATGTTGGTGTGAATGACCTGAGCCATACCTCCCTGGATTACATGAAAAGAGACATGGAAGAGCACTCTGATCACATAGCCCAGGCTGGTATGACCCTGACCTTGAGTAGCATCGTGCCCTCACCAAGAATGATACCACTATATACAGAAAAAAATGATTAATTTCAACAACTGGCTAAGCTTCTGGTGTCATTCAAAGGGGATCCAATGTCTATTAGCCAAGGATGACATGCTCGACAAGCCATGCTGCTTCGCTAAAGACAGCTTGCACCTGTCACCCTTAGGCTTTCAAATACTGGCCAAAGCTCCTGCCACCCCCATAGTGCCTTTTTAGGCAAGGTCAAAAGATAAACCCACCACCATAAATAGCACAAGTAACAAAAAACTGAGGGTAATGCTGCTCAGTGCCGGCAGTCTAAACCTCAAAATGCATGCACTCGAGGCACTCCTCAGTATGGAGAAAATCGATATATGTGCAGTAACAGAAACCTGGTTTAAGGCTCCAGAGAGCACCCCAGCATTACCAGGCTACAACTCATACCATACATTTCTGCCACAAAACCCAAACCGAAATACAAAAGGCAGGGGCGTATCCATATTCATCTAGGATACCCACACCTACAGGTTAGTGACACAGCACGATGCTTCAGAGATCATCCACGTGCAACTAGCAATGGGCAAAACTGCAATTCAAATTGTAGCTTGCTACAGATTACCCACCATGTCCCAGGACCCCCATTCCACATTTCTGGAAACACTGGGAAACATAAAGGTCCTACCAAACACCCTGATACTGGGTGATTTCAATTACCCAAGCATTAACTGGGAGAACTACTCAAGTACTAACCCCTTGCCCAACATTTCCTAGAATTTATAAACTCAAACACCCTGGATCAACTGGTCAACATCCTCACCAGAGATGACAACATATTGGACCTGGTCATCACCAACATGGGCGATCGGTGTTCCACACTGGAGATCAACCCCTTGCTGGTTAGATCTGACCATAAACTAATCACTCTGGATATCCACATTCCGCCCCCACCCCCAGTCGAAGAAACCACCGTGAAAAACTTTTCAAAAGCAAACTTCATGTTACTTAAGACCGAGGTGGAAAGTTTCAAAGCCCCCATGCTAAAGGATAATGCTGCCCAAGCTGCAGAATCCTTTACTAATGCACTTTACGAGTACCTACAAAAATACATGGATCGTGCTATCCCAAGCAAAACCAAGACTCACTCTTCCAAGAAAAAGAAACCAGTCTGGTTTACCCCTGCCATAAACAAGCTATACAATAGCAGGAGGAAACTAGTACAGAAAAGAGTAAAATACCAAGAAGGTAAGACACCCCTGATCAGTATCAGCAAGAAACTACAAACCCTCAGAAAATCATCCAAAGCTAGCTTGAAAAGAAAAATTGCCAAGGACTCCAAAGATAACCACAAGGCATTCTTTAGCTATGTCAAGAATCAAGTGGCAATTCTCAGATCTGCTCAGAGTTAGTGCAGAATGGCACAGAATACACTGAACCGACTGATATCACCAACATCCTGGCAGAGAGGTTCAATGCAAACTTCACCCCCTCACTCCTCCAAAAGGGCCCATAACCATACCAGAAGAATGTAGTGCCCCTGAAATCACAGACACTCAGGTTAAAACAGCCCTCTCCAAAGCCAAAAACACAGCATCAATGGGACCAGATGGTGTCCCATGCTGCGTCCTACACCAGCTCAAAGATGAGCTAACCCCTCACCTAAACACACTGTTCAAACTCAGCCTCTCCACAGGCTATGTGCCCATAGAGTGGCACACAGCAATGGTTATTCCATTCCACAAAGGTGGAGCCACATCAGACCCTGGGAACTATCACCCTGTAAGCCTGACTAGCTTGGTCCGCAAGGCTATGGAATGCATCATCATGGATCTCATTAACAGAGACATTGGGAACCTCCAAACACTGGACCCTACCCTGTTCAGCTTTGTTAAGGGCAGGTCATGCCTCCTAAACTTGGTGGACTTCTTTGAGACAGTTACCTAGGCTATAAATGAAGGAAAGATAGTCCATACAGCCTACCTAGACCTCTCAAAGGCCTTCAACACCATTTCTCATTCTGTTATTATAGACAAGCTCACCAGCCTGAACATAGAGTGCCTATAGAGTGGTACACAGCAATAGTTATTCCACTCCACAAAGGTGGAGCCACATCAGACCCTGGGAACTATCGCCCTATAAGCCTGACTAGATTGGTCTGCAAGGCTATGGAGTGCATCATCATGGATCTCATTAACAGAGACATTGGGAACCTCCAAACACTGGACCCTACCCTGTTTGGCTTTGTTAAGGGCAGGTCATGCCTCCTAAACCTGGTGGACTTCTTTGAGACAGTTACCTAAGCTATAGACGAAGGAAAGATGGTCCATACAGCCTGCCTAGACCTCGCAAAGGCCTTTGACACCATTCCTCATTCTGTTATTATAGACAAGCTCACCAGCCTGAACATAAACCCCTACTTCATGAGATGGTTTGCCAACTGGCTCACGGATAGAACCCACATGCTAAGAGTTGAGGGAGCTAGGTCTGACTCTAAACTGGTTACATGTGGTGTTCCCCAGGGCTCAGTCCTAGGACCCCTCCTGCTCGGCATATACTTCAGAGGCACAGGCAAACACAGGAGGTCTATGGCTGACCAAGTTCACAGACGACTGCAAACTAGGGGCTATAATTGACTCTCCAGCTGACACAGACATCCTTCAAAAGGGTCTCACTAAGACAGATACCTGGTGTCAAAACCATGGCCTCAAGCTAAATGCCAAAAAGTGCATAGTCATCCCTTTTGGAAAAAGCAAAGTACCCACAAACTACCACATACGTGGTAGCCCCCTAAATACAGAATACGTAATAAGGGATCTGGGGACCCAAGTAGACAGTAATCTCTCCTTTGATAATCACATTGCCAAAGTGGTTAGAAAATCCTTCTATGTGGCCCACCTAATCACAAAAGGGTTTGCATCCAGATCAAAAGAGGTCAGTGTGCCCCTCTATGCATCACTCATCAGACCCATCATAGAGTACAATGCCCCATTTGGGATGTAACTTACCAGACACCTGCTCAGCTGGAAAGACCACAGACGTACCTCACCAAGAGGATCACTGGCCTTAAACAGATGCCCTATGCAGCTAGACTGAGGAAACTCCAGCTGTACTCGGTTGCATACCGCCTACTCAGAGGTGAGCTATGCCTGAAATACAAGGCCATGTCCAACCCAGAATTGATGGACATGCTCCACCTAAAGAAAACCATATCCCTTCGAGCCACATGATCTAGTGATCTAAACTTCACCACAACAATAAATAGGACATGCTGGAGGGATAGATTCTTGTCCCAGTGACTTCCCATGCTCTGGAACAAGATTCCAATCTACATTAGGCAGAGCTCCTCACTAACACTCTTCAAGAGAAACCTTGATGAGTGGATAGGAAATAAGTTTATCCCGGGGATCACTTCAATGGCTCTGTTGGACAGAGGCACAGGAAACTAATCTAAGGGAGTGGCGAAAACCAACACAATTCCGGCTAGGCTTATAAATGCCTACGGGCAGATAGCCTAGTATCTACCTATGAACCTACTATATATATATATATATATATATATATATATATATATAGAGAGAGAGAGAGAGAGAGAGAGAGAGAGCGATAGATAGATATATAGATACAGATAGATATAGATATATAGATTTAGATATTTATGGGTGCACTATCTTTCATCAGTGTGGCTTTTCACTGATGAGTGAAAAACCGGCTCTACCTGATTGAAAATGCACTAATTGAAAATTCCTGGCTTTTTCACTATGAGATCACAGTACAGTGAAGATCAAGGTATATCCCCAAGCTCTACTGTTATACAGTCTCAGAGTATGTATATTTAATTAGCAGATTGTGTGGGGGATGCAGCCCTCCAAGTGGGGGATGCAGGGTTCTTGCCCACTGAAAAAAATCTAGTGTTAATATTTTTTATCCTTTGTATGTTATTACTTTTTTTTACCCATTTCCTTTAAATCATTTGTTGATTGATATTCAGGGTGTTCGAGGATAAGTTATGCTCCGCTCTCTCGCTCACGCGCTCTCTCTCTCTATACATATATATATATATATATATATATATATATATATATATATATATATATATATATATATATATATATATATATATATATAGATGTACCTGTAATGGGCAAATTTACAATAGGCCGAATTACACTTTACAGAGATCATTAAACCAAAATTCCAAAGTGCCAAAAACCCAAATGGCCGAATTACAGTTTGCTGACTAGCAGTTAAAGTTCGATTTCTGCTTGGATAGTATAAAACTACTATAGTTTTGTCCCAATGTGTACCTTGTACCCTTACAAACATGGAAAACATGATGGGCAGTGCATCAGGAACTCTAGGTTGCTTCTACACTATGGAAAAGTCCCAAAGAGGAAAGGATGTACTTCTTATTGATGGTTACAAATACCACCTAAAGAAAAGATTGAAATATAAAAACTACTGGGTGTGTAAGTTCAAGCATTCACTGCACTGCAAGGGTAAAGCTGTGAATGCTTGTGCTACAGATAGCAAGAAATTAGTGAGGTTGGTGCAGCATAACCATTCCGGGTCCCTGTCGAGGTTGAGAGGTATAGTGTCTGCCCTACACTAAAGCAAAAGGCTGCCTTGTCAAGGGATTCTTCTTGTATAGTTGTAAATGATGCGATTGCTTCTTCTGCCATTGAGTTTGCTGCATCACCGCCGAGTAGAAAGGCATTGCTGCAGCAAGTAAGAAGAGTGCCAGCTGTAAGAAATAACTGCCCTTCTGTAACCCTGACTAATATAAATATTTGTGAGTTTCCACTCAAAGTCGGAGAATTTAAAATGAAAAGGCTAGCTGATGCAACTGAGGAAAATTTTGTTGTGGTGTTATCTACTCCTCAGAATCTATATGACCTCAGTATGGCGGTTGTTTGGTTAATGGATGGTACATGTATCATGAAAGGTATTATGTGTAGGCAGTTGTACACAATTTACTCTTTGATAAAGTATGGTACATACACTAAGTCTGTTCCATTGGTGTATTGTCTGATGTCAAAAAACAATCATTGCAGTCTTACAATTACATGTGGCACTATGTATTTGAATTGCTAAATGCCACTGGGCAAAGTATAGAATGCAAATATATTCTATGCGACTTTGAAATTGTGGCCATTGGAAATTTGCGAGTTAATGTCACCGGTGTTGTCAGCAAAGGTTGATTTTTCCACTTTGGCCATAATTTGTGGAGGAAGGTACAAGCATTAGGCTTAGCCACTTTATACAATGGCAATATGAGATTCCAATTATATGTCAAAGATCTGACTGCACTTCCATTTTTACAAGAAAGGAACGTCATACCAACATTTAACATATTAAAGGAAGAGTTTTTGGTGGAGGGCAAAGATCTACTAAAATATTTTTTAGAATGGTACGTGTTTGGGAAACCTAGGAAGTTCACAACCCATTCTGCCAGTTGTGTACGATTCCCTCCATTGTTTCCTATATCCTTTTGGAATGTATCCATTTTAAGTGATATGTTCCTACCCAGAACACAAAACAGTGTGGAAGCCTGGCACAGACGGTTTAAGTGTTTGGTTGGATGGTATGTGACAGATTTATATGTAATCATCTCTATTACAGCTTTTGAGCAAAACAGAGTTGATGAAATGCAAGCTCAGATGATTGCAGGATGCCCACCTTCACCTAAAAAACAGAAACTAATACAGTGGCAGGAGCAGTTTAAATGGGGTCTATATCAGTTCACCAAAACAGCTGAAGTTTGAAGACCATATGTTTGAACTTCTAACCGTGACGTACAAAAACATCGAAGCCTTAGAACAGCGATTTTTTTCTCAGGGAAGAAAAATTGCTGTTCCAAGAAACACGCACACAACACAAGCACACCAAAAAAACAATCCTATATCTAACCCTACACTAAACTGTATATACACTACTATCTATCCACTTACCTTAACCCAAACCCTAACCCTAAGGTCCGTCACTATTGCACACTCACCTGACCCGTGCCCTAACCCTAACTCACCTATCCCCCCCTAATCCTAAAGTCTGTCAGTATTGCACACCAACCTCACCTGCGCCCCAACCCTAACTCACTTAACCCGCGCCCTAACCCTAACGTCCACACAATCGCACACTTACCTGAACCCGACCTGTAACATCCCACCACAGTCCTGATAATTGCGAAGCCACAGAAACACCCCACTGAATTCTTTCCCTGGGAAAGAATTTGGTGTTCCACGGCTTTGTGATAATCAGTGTTCGAACTTCACAGTTTGAACATCTGGTGTTCGATCATCAGCCGTTTCGACGGACTGATATACACCCGTTTAAATGTGTGTTTGCCAATAGGGAGCAATATTCATGTATGGAGTATATTTCCACAATTGCTAAGTTGTTCAAAATGTAAAAGGGTGGTCAGTACCGTTTAGAACTGGGTGAAGATTTATTTACTTCAGCATATCCTTCTGTTGGATTTACTGTGTCTATTATGGTTTCAGTGTCTGTTACTTGTGTTGGTCTCCTTGCACTATGTTTGATTTGTACAGGTTTTAGATACATGGGTTGGTTTTGTGCATTGTCAATTTTGTCAGTTCCTGTTTCGGCAATCTATACTTTGGCAAACTGTAATCCAACCACTTAGGTTTTATATATATATATATATATATATATATATATATATATATACATATTGTATATTTTATTCTATTTTAAATGTGCTTACTGGCTTCCTACAGCAGTACACTTATCACAGCTAACTATATGAAGAATCACTCCAGGTGAAATATTTAGTAAACTATACATATCAATAAATATAAGACAGAAATACAGAAATTGTAGCAGTAACCCAGCAATTATGAAAGTAATGTACATAGTTACATATTTAAATTTCATGTTTTCACCATTGTATAAATGTTGTATGGCAATGAAAACAAAGACATTGGAATGGTGGGTGAGATGGAAGAAAGTGGCATTAGTAGATGATAGAGTCGGCAAGGGTACAGGTAGAGATGGTGTTTAGATGATATGGCCTGCAGGGATGCAAACACAGTTTGATTTGGTGTGGAATGTTTATTCATTTAACATATGTGTGTGGGGGTGTATATATAGACGGTTCCCTATTATGCCGTCGCAGACGCAGGTTGTTGAATGCATCTTTGTCGAACAGTAAAGCACGTTTAGGCAAAATAGCGAAGCGGCATTTAAATGAATTCCTTCCCTGGGAAAGAATTTGTTTGGCCACTTTCGCTACTTTGCCTTTTTGGCACTGTAGTGCGATCTCAGAGTTGGTATATTTAAGTAGGGGATGGGGGGGTATAGCACCCCCAAGTCGGGGGGTGTGGTGGGCGAAGCCTCCCACGTTAAGTAATGTTTTACTGTTATTTATCTCTTTTTTTTCATTTTTGTTTCGGAACAGCGATTGTTTTCCATTGGAAAATAATTGCTGTTCTGAAGTTTCGACTTTGTAAGCTTTCACTTACATGGGGTCGATTATCTGTCATTTGCTCTTCTGAGTGTGCGAGATGACAATATAGACCCTATGTAGACATACACACACATATATATAATTTACTTACATACACAAACACACACACACACACACACACACACATATATATATATATATATATATATATATAAAAATACATATATAAATATATATATATATATATATATATATATATATATATATATATATATAATTTACATACACACATACACACACACACACATACACGCCACATGTACATATAGAGAAAAAAACCTTTCATCTCCTAAGTCTTCTAATTGTGTTTTTTAGCGATCTAATTTCTCCTTAATAAAAAAAATAATAATTCTGATAGAACAGGTGTCCTGCTGACTGCTAAGTTTACAATGCAGTAGTATTTCATTAAATAACTTGCTGAAGTATTACTTTATCAAAATAATCTATGTAGCAAGTAAAATCAAATGACTGTCTTACAAAGTTCACATGGTGGGTTTTGAAAATTATAATAACTCTTGTCAACCAGTTCATATTTAATATTCTCCCTGGTTTATTACTCCGGATAATACACATTCATCCAGAAAATGTTCACTTGTTTGTACAGCTGTAATAAAGAAAGAGATGTCATCTCTTTCATCAGACCTTTGTTTTGCAGTCTTTCACTGCAGCATTTTTAACACTACCTCCTACAATGGCCTTCATAATTGTTTGAGTATCCCTGCATGAAGAGATCGCCTGCAAGGCTAATCATAGTAAACAATGACAAAAGACTTCAAAAACAGGTGTTCAGCATCTCTTACAACTACAGAGCACATGTTCATACAGCATTTTCTCTTTTAAATCAAATGGAGACTGAACAATACTGTTAAAACAGTGTATAAACACCACCCTTTATTTCTCTTGGTTGCTTATCTCTCTTTGGTTGCAGTTTTCTGGTTATCTCTGTCAGTACACATTCTTAGGCCATGATGTGACTAACAGGAGGTAGGGTCTTATAAAAAATGACAATGTAGCTACAGCAGAATATTTCCATCTGAAATATGGTTTCTTCAAGCATGTGTATGATCCAACTTTACCTTGCCTTTTCCCGTCCATTATGACTCCATTAAGAAAACACAAGAGATATACACAGTGGTCTTCCAGTGGTCTCCCAGACAGTGTACCTCGTATTTATCTGTTTGGCCACAGCTACCTGCTGCATGAAACATGGTTGAATGGTGGAACAAGTCTATTAGAGGTTGGTTGTGTCCATCTGTCTTGCTACTGATACAAAGTTGTCTTTTAATTATTTGTTTAAACCTTTTTTACTTAAACTAAATATTGTAAAGGACAGTCGACTGAACAAATCAACAGGTAAGTACCCTCAAGGATTTCTGAATTATAATGCAGTAGTTAGATAACAAATATAATTAACATACTCAAATTCTGAACTTTCCTACATCAAAATATTCATAATGATGACAGTACATATCAGTACAGCTGGGTGAAACAGTGGCAAAAACAATTAAAATGTATATATATATATATATATATATATATATATATATATATATATATATATATATATATATATATATATAAACAGAACTACCAGTCAACTTATGTATCAAAGTCCTAAGTATTATTTTTTCTGTCTAAGGCCAGAGTAACCATGACAAAATCATGAATATCTGTATCTATGCAGAGTCTCAAAAAGTCATCTGGGAGAAAAGAAGGAAAAAAGAAAGAAATAGAAACAACAAATGCGAACTAATGCTGAAATGCTTGTAAAAATACATATTCGTCCACATTTCTGTTATTTTTGCATACAAAGACTTTGTTCAGGCAATATCTTACATGCTACTTTGACTGTCACTGATTTGTAGACAGCAGGATGAAAAATAAAATGCCACATGAAAGGTTATAATGATGGTTAGATAATCACTACCTATGCTTCTGAGTAACCCAATAAAGACCTTTGAGTTTTGTTCCCAGAAACATTAGGATACCTTGAATCTATAAATATTTAATAGCCCTAAAACTTCTGTTTATTGGGATATGGCATAAGATGGCCGTTTTGTTTGGCAAAGAACTAAAAAGCACACTGTAAATGAAAGACACTGCATTCTAAGAACATGGCTGGGATCAGAATGATTCCTGAGATCCATGCATGGAGATAATATGCATATGTTTGTACACGTATGTATTTTATTGTATATTGTTACATTTGGTGTTTTAATAAAAGCACTCACTCTATTTTACTGTGTTTGTAGACCCTTACTGTATCTTTAAATTGAGTGAATATGTTTATGTAAATATGCACACACACACACACACACACACACACACAACAATAGAAAGTGTGCAGCAAAGAGGTGTAGTTAACACGGTAGAGTAGGTGCTAACAGCTACCTCCATGTAAAAAAAAAAGTTATCATATAAAAAGCCACAATTCCAGAAGTGATTCTGGCTGCAACAGTCAGTCAGTGACTGTACATTATGAACTGCAGCTCAGAACTAGTATAACTCCTTACTAAGGTCAACAGAGGTTTAACTTTGCTTAGCAAGCAGCTGTAATGTGAAGACATAACAGCCCTTTCCTTAGTTAGAAGACCTATTTTTTGAGATTCAGTGACATTTGTTGAACTGTATATTGATATAGCCAAGATTTATTACAACTGTATAAATAGATCTACACTTAGCATGAAGAACCCAAGAGGGCATTTTTCTGGTATTCAACTTCAGACTGGGGTGTCAATAAATGGGGCTCTTGTCTAGAGTGCACACTGACTTGTTATATCTCTCTCCCTTTCTCTCATTCTCTCTCTGTGGTCCTGATTCCAAAAGGCTTGCTCTAAGTGACCACTTACACTGAGAGCAAGCTGAGAGCAAGTGTTTTGAAATCTGGCATGCTGTGCAAGCATGTTTATAGATACACTAAAGTAAGTCACTAACACTGAGAGCAAGTGTTTTGGAATCTCACAGTGAGAGCAACCCTTTTAGAATCTGGCAATACATATATGTATACATATATATATATATATATATATATATATATATATATATATATATATATATATATATATATAAATATATACATAAAAACATACATATATAAGTGTGTGTATATATATATATATATATATATATATATATATATATATACATATACACATACAAACATATATATATATATATATATATATATATAGACACATACATATATGTGTGGATATATATATATATATATATATATATATATATATACAGAGAGAGAGAAAGAGAGGTGTGTATATATATATATATATATATATATATAGAGACATATATATATATATATATATATATATATACAGAGAGAGAAAGAGGTATATATATATATATATATATATATATATACATATATATATATATATATATATATATATATAGATATATATATTGATATATAGATATATATATATATATCTATCTCTCTCTCTCTCTCTCTCTCCCTCTCTCTCTCTCTGTACATATATATACAAATATATGTATATATCTATAACTATATATATATATATATATATATATATATATATATATATATATAAATATATAGATAGATAGCTATACATATACATATATATGTACATGAATAACAGAGTGAACTGGCACCTCACCTGTGTGCCCTGTTCAATCACAGCCTCATCTCAGCCTTTGACCCTACCGAATGGCACACTGCTACAGTCATCCCTCTCCACAAAGGAGGAGCGAATACAAACCCTGGGAACTAATGCCCCATTAGCCTGATGAGTCTGATATGCAAAGCTATGGAACACATCATCATAGACCTAATAAACAAGGATATAGGGAATCTCCAAACTCTGGATCCCACACAGTTTGGTTTTGTGAAGGGTAGATCATGCCTGCTCAACCTGGTTGACTTCTTTGAGTCAGTCACCAGAGCTTTGGATGAAGGCAAGGTGGTTCATACAGCCTACCTTGATCTGGCCAAGGCCTCTGATACCATTCCCCACTCAGGAGTCATGGAAAAACTCACTAAGCTAGGCATCAACCCCTATATCACTAGGTGGGTTGCAAACTGGCTAGCAGATAGAACCCACAGTGTGAAAGTGCCTGACTCTAAGTCAGACTGCTGACCAGTCACAAGTGGATTTCCACAGAGTGTGGTCCTGGGTCCTGTCCTGTTTTTCATCTACTTCTCTGAAGTCCAGGCCAACACAAAGGGACTCTGGCTGACAAAGTTCGCAGATGATTGGAAGTTGGGAGCTATTATTAACTCTCCAAGTGATGCTGACATCCTACAGAAAGGCCTCACTGAGACCATCGACTGGTGTCAGAATCATGGCTTAAGCTCAATGTCAAAAAATGTGTTGTCATCCCTTTGTGAAAAACCCAGTTCTCATAAATTACCACATTGAAGGTAGTCCACTAAACACAGAAGGTGTTATAAGAGATTTGGAAACACAGGTTGACAGCAACCTCTCTTTTGACCTCCACATTGCCAGTGTGGTCAGAAAGTCCTTCTATGTGGCACATCTCATTACTAAGGGTTTTGCATCCAGGAAGAAAGAGGTCATTGTCTCCCTCTTCTCTTCCCTCAATAGGCCAATCATCGAGTACAATGCCCCATTTGGCATGTACCTCACTAGACACCTGCAACAACTGGAGGCACTGCAAAAGTACTTCACAAAGAGGATCCTAGGCCTTAAACACTTGTCCTTTATGGACAGACTCAAAAAACTCCAACTATTCTCTGTCTCATATCACCTACTTAGAGGCGATCTCTGCTTGACTTACAAAACCATGTCTGACCCAGCTCTGTTAGAAATGCTACATCTAAAGAAATCCCAATCCCTCTGCACCACATGCTCCAGAGACCTCAACCTCATATATAGATAGATAGATATTATGAACTGAAGTTTGAATAACAGTGGTATTATTAGAGAAATTTAGGTTAACAATGCAGACTTTGCATAGCAACTGGGACTAAGTCACAGTGACATACCACATTAGACACAGCTAAGATATGTTCAGGAGAAAGGAAAAAAAGCCCAAGTTACAGTCGGTAGTCTATGGGATTGTGACATGACACCAGTTACACCAACAACAGTTTCAAAGGGGTAAATGGAACACCATAATTGTAAAAGGTTCACTGTAAGAATATGACATACATAACAGATGTGACATGGGGTAACTGAGTCTGGAGCTGTGTACTTGGGAGTGTAGTATACCTGTTAGACACAACAAATATGGAGTCAATGGAAGGAAAGTATGCCTGAATCACAACCAGTGAGCTTTGGGGATGTGTAATGTATATTAGGTCCAGCTGAGAAAGAATAAAAAAAGAAGTGGTACGCTTGAGTCAGAAGCTTTACAGTATGGTCATGTGACTCACACAATATGGGTGGCTAAGATATGATGAAGGAGTGGCACATTCAAAATTGGCTATGAGTTGAAGGATGACAGATGTGGAATGGCACTGGATGCTAAATGAGTGTGTGTGTGTGTGTGTGTGTGTGTGTGTGTGTGTGTGTGTGTGTGTGTGTGTGTGTGTGTGTGTGCGTGCGTGTGTGTGTTTGTGTGTGTGTGTTTGTGTAGGTGTGTATTTGTGTGTGTTTGTGTTTCTGTATGTGTGTGAGTTTGTGTGTGTGTGTGTGTGTGTGTGTGTGTTTGTGTATGTGTGTATTTGTGTGTGTTTGTGTTTGTGTATGTGTGTGTGTGTGTGTGCGTGTGTGTGTGCGTGCGTGCATGCGTGTGTATGTGTATGTGTATGTGTGTGTGTGGGTGTGTGTGTGTGTGTGTGTGAGTGAGTGTGTGTGTGTATACATGTGAGAGAGAGAGACTATGTGTGGCTCTAAAACTTTAGAAGACCAGGTTACAGCCCACTATATAGAGAAAAATCACTAATCTCTATAACCAAATCATTTAATACTGCAGGTACCTCTCAATATTCAAATAGTGTAGCTCATTATGGACCCATGTTTCACTACCACTGAAATCCATGCAGAATGCAAACTCATTTAAAACACAACTAAATCTTCATCTGTCTTGCCATATTATCAGTTCATTTCTCTTCATATATACCCAACAACCAGTCTTCATCAATAACTGACTAGCATTACTAACATCTCCCAGGTGTATACATTATTTTGTGCACTGCTCATCCCCACCTCTATGCTATTTGTCTCTGAACCTGTTTTATACCCCACCTCTTAACTACAATATCAACCTTTTCTACCCTACTTAGTTCCTTCCCTCATTTCTCTAAGCACTAATCATATTATCTATTATATATCTGACAAATCCCTTAATACACCTCTTCAAATGTTCAGTGTTCAAGATCTACTAATGTATAACAATCTATCTGATGTTAATTTTCATTAATTCCTTACCTTTGTGAATAGGTTCCATCCTCAGAACCAAGCCGGCCTTTTACCAAGCTCGTGCCAACCATAAACTCTCGAGCTAAGATTTTACCCACAATGCCCTCATCCCTGTTACCTCAGATCTCATTTGCCACATTGCTGCTGTAAAGCCATGCCAAGCCCAGCTCTCGATAAGCTAAGTGTTTAAACTTATTTTATAACTCTCCTTTTTTGAATTTTCATGCCTTTTCCTGCCTAAACTTTTCTGTTAGTCTTATTTCACTTCCCACTGCCCTCCCTGTCTTTCTTAAAACTCCCTTTCCCTCTTTTTACCCTTTATGATAGTCTTCCTTACCATCATAAGTAATCTCTTTTCTTACCTTATTAGGTATCTTCTGGTATACCATCATTGGTATTTTCTCTTCTCCTTAAAAACTTTTCTTCACAAAAAAAAAAAAAGTTTTTTCCTCCTTTTTCATGTGTGTGTGTGTGTACATTATGTCAGAAAAAAAAGGCGCCACTAGTTTCAAGCAGTGTGAGCAATGTGGCCATAAATTACCTCAATCAGATACCCATGACCTATGCTTTTATTGTTTGGCGTCCAGCATCTTTCTGTCAAACCACCTTGCGGCATTTGTAAGAATTTCTCTTGAGAACTCTCAATGAGTGCAAAATAAGTTGATTTTAAAAGGCGTCCTCAAAACTCCCTTTTCAGAGCTCCTCCTAATAAACATTACAAGAAAAGATCTCATTCCGTTCTATCATCTCCCTCTGGAGACCAAAGGGAACTTAAGGCAAAGATACCGAAAATGACTGACGCTACCAAATTGGATCTGATGGTGCCATCTCTTTCAGCTCCATCCTTGGCACTGTCATCCTTGACTATATCTCCGATTTGTACCTCAATGCCAAAGACTATTGCTTCGGTGCCAACCTTAGCAGTCACTAAACCGATCTCGGTACCGATGTCATTGGTTCAAGCATTTATGGCACTGACACTCTCAGCACCATATACTGCTTCAGAACCATTGTTGGTTCCTCTCGAACCTAAATTGGATTTTCCGATACCTACTACAGCAGCCAGAACCAGGTACTTACCCTCAATAGACACTTTTCTTGGACATCAGTATAGCCCCTTTTTAGAAAGGCCTGAATAACCATTGGGAATGTCCATGCGTTCCACTATGAGCCTTTCAGAATTAGATATAGTGCGCTTGATCAGCTGCTGATGGCCAGAGGGATCTCCACCCCAGCTAAGGTTACAGTCCCTATTGGAGGTAGCAATATTTCTCCACAGACTCCAGGTTATTCTCCTCCTTCAACTTAGTGCAAGCTTCGATCCCCCCGATCCGACATCTTCTTCGGTGCCCACTGCTTTGGCTCTGCTGGTGGACCTCACCGTGGTGTTGGAGTCATCCCTTTGACTTCCGGTGCATTTGGCACCTAATCTCTCTCAGGATCATGGCTGCTCCATCGGCACCAGAATTCTTGGTTTGGCACCGATTTTTTCTATGGCGCCATGCATTGTTCCAGGAGACCTCTTGGTGTGTAGCCCTCCTGAGACTCCTTGTCTGGTGGCTGGTTCATTGGAGCAGGGTGTGACCCTGGTTCCAAAGTTGTCCTGTTCAGTTCCAGGCCCCCATCCCTCTTTGGGCAGGCCAGCTTTCCAGGCAATGGAGAGGGCCCTTGCCTCAGTAGGTGAGCCTTTGGCGTCGGAACCATTACTCCTCTCTCTCTCTCTCTCTCTCTCTCTCTCTGAGCTGCAGCTAATACAAGCCACTATCATAGGACACCAGGCACAAGAGCCACAGGACTCCTTGCCCCAGGGTGCTGCTTCTTTGGAGTCTTCCCCAGAAGGTCCCACTGAGGAAGTACTCCGTAATAAATCGTGCAAGAGGAAGCATGTAGACTCCCCCGAAGAGGATTACATGTAGGGGAGGGGTCACCACGGTCACACCTTGATGACGTCTCCTTTGAAATAGAGGGGTGGCTGAAAGTCCTCCAATCCTTCCTCTGAGGAGTCCATGTTCATGCAGGCTTTTTGTGCTCGGCCCCCTACCTCCTGGGGGACCCCACTTACAGATGAGCTCATCCATCTAGTTGTGCAGCGTGCTTGGAAAAGTCCTGACAGCATTGAATCAATCCCATGGAGGCCAGACAAAATTTTATCACCCCCTGAACAACACCCTCATTGGTCAATGGATCTTCCAGTAGACACCATGGTGGTGGAAGCTGCTACCAGGAAAGAACTGGCTGAGGAGAGCCAGACTGTTCACCCACCTAACAAGTGGTCTCAAACAGACTAGGGATGCAAGTCTTTGCTTCATCGACCTTCGCAATTAGGGCTTTGAACTATTTGGCACACTTCACCAGGCTCCAGAGAGACTTGATTACTGAACTCTCTGAAACTTTAGCAGGAGCTGTGTCTGATGAGGTCTGTGACAAGGGTGCCACACAACTGGCTACCCTTGAATCCATTTCCAGCTCCTCCATGCATCTAATCTCTTATGCCACTGAAGGAGCTGCCAGAGCAGTGGGTTCAGGCATTGTCATGAGACGTCATGCCTGGATGTGCCTTTGTGACTTTGCAGACCCCTTTAAGTCTTCTTTCCTGAATGCTCCAATAGAAGCCTCTTCACTATTCAGCCCTAAACTTAAAGACACGTTGGCCAGGTGCGAGCAAGATGGCAAGACCCTTTCTGCCATGTGTGTATGTTTCCCCGCTCCTCAACGTTCCTACTCTGGAAACCAGAAGAGTGGAAAGATCTGGCACAAAAAATCACAGGGTCCTTTTCATGACACTCATGGCGAGTATACCCCTAGAGGTAGAGGGGGTAACTCAAACAGAAGATGCCCCTTTAGGGGCAGAGGAGGTCTGCGTAACTATGGCTCCAGAGATTCATTCTCCAGACACCCCCATCAGCACTCCTGAAATGTGGCCCGATTGCTTTCCTCTGGAAGCAGTCGGGAGACATTTTTCCTCGTACCATTCTGCCTGGCAAACAATATCAACAGATGCATGGGTACAACAGATTATCACCAGAGGATATTACATCCCTTTCAACCTCTACCCCACCCCTCCTTCGCGAATTCCTGACATTCCACCCAGTCAAAGGGAAGTAGCAGCACTGGAGATTCAACAGCTAAACCAAAAAAAGAGTCATCCAACCAGTCCCACCATACCAAATAGGATCTGGATTTTACTCAAGATACTTTTTAGTGCCAAAAAAGACAGGGGACTGGAGATCAATCCTAGATTTCAGCATATTAAACACATTTGTCAAACAGGAGAAATTCCAGATGGTCACACTTCAGTCTATCCTCCCATTACTGGAGAAAGATATTTGGATGTGCTCAAGAGTTCTTCAAGATGCGTATTACCATATAAAAATGGACAAGCACTCCAGAAGATACCTCCACTTCCATCTAGGGTCCAATCATTTTCAGTTTTGAGTACTGCCCTTTGGACTCTTTACAGACCCCAGAGTGTTCACAAAGTGTATGGCAGTAGTAACAGCTCACCTGAGACTTCAAGGATTCTGAGTGTTTCCATATCTGGATGACTGGCTCCTCACTGTCCCCACCAAGTGTTTACTGAAAGAGACAGTTATGTATACTCTGAAAATAGCTCAACATCTGGGAATATCAGTAAACTGGAAGAAGTGCAAACTAACTCCATCCCAATCTCTAGAATTCATAGGTGTAGTCCTAGACATGGAAAACTGTCTAGCATCTTTACCATATCACAGGCTCCAACGGATAAGATCCCAAGTTTGAATGATACCCTGTCAAGACCTATCCCAGCCTGATCAGTACTTCAACTTCTAAGTTCTATGGCAGCATCATTCACTATAGTACCTCTGGCGAGGTTCTACATGAGACTTCTGCAATGGTTACTGCTAACCCAGTGGTCCCACTTATGACACCCTTTGTCCTCCTAGATCTGAATAACTCAGAGGTGCAAACAGGACTTAATGTGGTGGATGAAGCCAGTCAGATGACAATGGTCTCACCCCTTTTGCTCCCATCAGCTCAAGGCCGCATTAACCATGGATGCTTCCCTGATGGAGTGGGGGTGCTATAGCAGGGAAAGATAGTCCAAGGTGCCTGGTCAGAGTCAGAGGCTCGATTGCATATCAATGTCCTGGAACTGAGGGTGGTGCTTCTAGCGTTGCAAGCCGTTCATTCCATGTTTCCATCCAGGACCATTGCAATTCAATCAGACAACATGTCAGTGGTCTGGTACATCAACAAGCAAGGGGGAACCAAATCCTAGCCTCTACGTTGAGAAACCATGAAAATTTGGAAATGGGCGATAGCTTCCAACCGCTTTCTGATAGCAATGCACATTCCCAGAAGCTCCAACGTGATTGAAGAGAAACAGAGCAGATGCATTCTTCAGCCTCACGAGTGGTTCCTCAATCCTCTGATGGCAGCAAAAATTTTTAACTGCTGGGGCCAGCCTTGCTGTGACCTATTCGCCTCCCCAATAAATCAAAAATGCAGCAACTATTTTACCCTAATCCTCCTGCAGGGGGAGTCACCAAGGGATGCCGTGGTTCATGATTGGCCCTCGGGTCTTCTACATGCCTTCCCCCCTCTCCCACTCATCTCGCAATTCTTGAAGAAAGCCCTTCGGTTGAGAAACAGAGGAATTCTCATTGGCCCCTATTGGCCTCGACAAGTTTAGATCCCCTTTCTTTGACCTCACCTCCTGGATCAACCATGGATTCTAGATCCCTTCCTGGAGTTGATCTCACACCCACAAGGATTGATTCACCCAAAGATTCCCAGTTTTAAGCTGACAGCTTGGTTCCTCCACTCCCAGTGATTGTCAGGCAGAGTAACCTCACCTCCCCAGTGTGAATTATTCTTATGGCTTCTCAGAAAACATCCACCAGAGTGACTTATCTCAGCAAATGGAAAAGATTCCTCATATGGATACAGAAAAGGAATTTAGACCATTTTACAACCCCTATTTCTGTGATTCTTAAATACCTCTCAAACCTTCTTGATTCAGGGGTTGCAGCCTCAACTATCCGAGTATACTTGGCTGCCATTTTGAATTTTCATGATGGATTCCAAGAATCTTCCCTTATGTCCCACAGACTCTGCAAGATGTTGTTAAAGGGTGTTATCCATATTAAACCTTCTTTCAGAGAACCAATAGAATCTTGGGATCTCTCGTTAGTATTGCAGTCTCTAACAGGTCCTCTCTTTAAACCTGCCTCAAATTACGACCTAAAGTTCCTATCATGGAAATCACTATTTTTGATAGCCAGATGCATGTCATAGCTTCAAGCCTTGTGCATTAAATGCCCCTACATGACTTTTCATAAAAACAGAGTATCACTCTGAACGAACCCATCTTTCTTGCCGAAGGTTATTTCAGAACTATCAATTAACTAGACAATTCACCTACTGGTATTTTTCCTAATTACAGAGCGTTGTCTTACTTAATTAATTAAGTATTTAAACTGAGCATTTTGATAGTACTAACGTATGTCTGAAGAAGTTCGGGCAGCGTACCGAACGAAAAACGCTTTCAAGTGTTTTACGCTACTTGTTTTGTCTGTACCTTGCGCATAATAAACTGTTGGATTTTACTTGGATTTATGTGGATTACTACACACGAGTTTTACTTTCATCAACGTATTTTTTGAACTGTTACTTTCATTTTGAAGTTCACCATCTTGGATGCTTTTGTGGTGCCTACCCTCTCGTTTATTGTTGTTTTATGCTACGTGGTTCGTGTTTCTGGTTCCTGGTTTGCTACGAGGGTAGGTTTACACGCATTGAGGATGGCGGACACACAGGAAGGGGAAAGCTCTACGCAAGGTAATCTTACCCAACTCTTGGAGCTGATTAACACAAGACTGGACCGATTATCAGAAAAGGTTGACAGCGTGAGTTTCGCTAGTCAACAGGGTGCGAATTATGTTATCAACACCGAACGGAGTCCAATACAAACACAGGGAATATCTAAAAACCAGTCCAGTCTACAATCAGGTGGACATATCGGGGAAAGGACTATAAGGTCTGAAACAAGTATAAGCAACAACTTTGACCCATGGAACTGGCTTAATGATGAATTAAACCTGGAGGATTTGGGGAACACTGCCCGAAATTGCACTGAAACATTAAGTGATGCTACTTTGGTTGAGAAGCTAAAAGTTTTTGATAACAAACTTTATAAAATCAAGAAAATGCAAATGGAACTCAACTACTTGAACAAATGCATAAGGGAGAAAATAGTTTCCAAGGGCTTAAGACTTTTTGTGTACCCGAATGGTTTGGAATTTGGGTCTGACTTTTACAATGAACTGGTTGAACTATTTAATAACCATGGTTTAGTTGTTTTAAAATGCATGGTTAAGCATTACCAAATAGCACTTGACAGTTTGACCATCGAGACAACAACATTGGAAAGGGAGATTAAGGGCGACTTGGACTTTCATAGATATGAATTCGAATTTAGTAGAACCCTATCTAGTATAGCCCAACAGATGACTAAATTGAAAGCGACGAAAATTAAAAAACTTGACAGGGACCTAAGGGCTTATAGAGAAGGCCTGGCTTTTCCTAAACCTCCTAGTTTCCAAACCCGGTCAAGACAACCAAATTCTTTTTTCATCAAACAAAGAAACCAATCTACAGGCCATCATATTAGACAGGGTAATTCTAAACCCAGTCAAAATGCGGACTCAAATTTGGTTACCGAGGAGCATGACATGGGTGTGGACGGCTCGAGCGACCCTGACACCATTTTTGACACTTTGGAAGGTGATGATTGGTCAAACCAAGGCCCCCAAAAAAACTACGGAGGGGGGAGGGGAAGGAACTGGAAACCGAAACAACCGATTGCTCCGAAGAGACATTACAACACGCGGAGCAACAACAAACAGTGGGATTAACCCTATTTGAAATTGTGACCAACAAGGACGCTGACTTTAAGATCTACAACTATACTGAGTGTCATGTTGACAGAGGACTGGTTGAACTTTTTGCTAAAGGTCTCACTTTTGTACCTTCACAGGCTTGTAATATTGTTGAACTGTTAATTGATTTCAAAATGTTCATTCGGAAGCTGAATCTTAACATAATCTTTGGTAACTCTAACTCTCATGTTGACCCATTGCGTGTTACCAGTAGTTTCAACCCACCCTTAAACAACTTACTGTATTTGTTTGAACAGCTTTGTGAACTAGAATTTAGAGAAATAGTCCCTAGAACGCATAGTAACTACCAGTACAACATTTCTCGGGACGATAAGAATTTATTGACACTGTTTAGGAATTTACCTGTGAGACTTATGAAACCGGACAAGGGAGGGGGGCTTGCAATTGTATATAACGTCGACTATGTAAAAATCATGTTAACGTTATTGGAAAAGGACACTTACGAGCTAGTAAGCAAGAACCAGCTTAATCAATCTTATCATCACATTAAGTCACACATTAATGATTTATTTATTGATGGATTAATTAATGGTGACCAAAACCATTATTTAACAATGCTTGCTCCCAGGATCCCAAAAATTTTTGGGATCCCGAAACTCCATAAAGACTTAGGAAACCCCCCTTTCCGTACACTTGTAGATGCCCGACAATCAATAACCTACCCCGCTGCTAAATTGGTTGACTCAATTCTTAAAAAATATGTGGAGGAAGAAACCCAAATACTGAAGGACTCATGGTCCTTTCTGGAGAGTATGCAGAAAGTAGTATTTGACTGTTCATTCAACTTTTTGACAGTTGACGTGTGTGATCTCTATTCTAGTATTCCCCAGGATTTAGGCATTCAGTGGGTTGTAGAATTTATAGGGTCAAAGGGAGCTACTAGTGACCAATGCAATTTAGTTGAACAATTACTGGACATGATCTTGAAGAACAACTTTGTTTCTTTTGAGGACAAGTTGTTCTTACAGAAGATAGGTGTAGCTATGGGGTCCCCAGTGGGCGCAAGTTTTGCAAACTTAGTTATGGCCCACTGGGAGACATCTTACGTACTGAGTAGTGTTTGGAAATCAAATATTTATATGTATAAAAGATACCTGGACGACATCTTCATTCTACTGAAAGGGGATGAGACAGAAGCCCAGGAATTAGTCAAATTCCTTAATTCCACTACAGAGTTCCTTAAGTTTACTATGAACTTTCAGGAAAACAACATTTGTTTCCTAGACATTGTCCTTAGTAAACATCAAGGGTATTATACATCTAAAATTTACAGGAAAAGTACGTTTTCCAACACATATCTACACTTCTCTAGTTCCCACCCTCGTCACCAAAAGAAATCAGTGGTGAAAGGCCAACTCGTAAGGGTGGCCAGGATGACTACACTCGAGGAGGATTTTGTTAATGAATGTGAGAACTTGTACCAAATGTTTCAACATCGTGGATATCCAAGTTCATTTTTGGAAGGAATATTTAGTGAAGTCATTTCAAAAAGGAAACATGGGGTATATAAGGCAATACTAGGGATACAGAACACAGTTGCCCATTTTGATGTACTTAATGAGAATGGGACTGATACCCAAAGTTTTGGGGGCCTTAATAACCCCGTGGTCACTACAGATGAGTCAGTAGGGGGGAACAAAAACTTTATGACTTCATTTGTTTTTACTTATTGCCCAGAAGCCTTTGAAATTTCTAAGGTAGTCAGGAAATATTGGTTTTGTCTATCTTTGGACAACGAATTAACACAAACCTTTAAACTTGGACCCACTATCACATTTAGGAAGGGCACCAATATGAAACAACTACTTGAAAGGAAATCAGTGAGATCCAAGATTAAGGGGGGAACTCAAAAATGCGGGGCATGTAGGCACTGTGCATATATCAACACTGCCGATTCATTCACAATAGGTAATGAAACCTTTGTGATTTGGAAACGCTTTAACTGTAATAGTAGGCGTGTTGTTTACTTGGCACAGTGCAAACAATGTCCCGCATTTTATGTTGGCAAAACGGACAGGCGTTTGAGGGACAGGGTGTATGAACATGGTTATGCAATTAGCAAAAACAAGGATGAAAACGCTCTAGCAAAACATTGTAATCGGAACGAAGGCCATTTATTTGACTTTATGGTCATTGATCAAGTATTGACCGATAATTCTAACCTTGTCAATGAAAACTTGCTAAGGCTCCAATTAGAAAAGAGGGAACTTAGTTGGCAATTACGGTTAGTGGCACACAAAACCCCTGGCCTCAACGAGGCTTGTTCAATTATGTGTATACTTAAACTCAACAGTTTATTAAGATAAACTTATTACCCACGATACAAATTTTTTGGATCAGGTTACAAGACATTTGAATTTGGTAAGCATTTTTTATATATTCACCTTGCTGTTTCCTAAGGAAATTTTTAAAGGATGAATATAATGTTTTTAGGTAAATAAACATAATGTACCATAGTGTAGATATATACATTTTTGGTCAAAGTGTTTTAAATTTGACTATATATATTCATTTTATAGGTACATTATTTTATATGTAACTGTATTGGTCTGACATTGGAGGCAGGGATTGTTGAATTTTTATTAGTAATATATATATACATTTATATTTACTCTGTAAGGGTTGGGTCTGTTTGTAATTTGACATGCTTAAGTGTTGAACTATGTATCCAAAATCAAATGGGTTTCTCAAACCATCCCTCTGTATTTTATTATTGGTAGTTTTCATTATTGGGAATACTAGAATTACTTCCTGATTTTAAATGTTATTTTGCATTTTTCTGCTTCTTAAAATTGTATTATTTACACGATTAAGATATCCTTAATAATTTTTAAATCATTATTTATTTAATGGAAGATGTTTCCTGTTGTTTTGTATTGGGCTAACTCATTTAGCCCGCCTGACTCAGGTCGTCTTTTTGGGTTGGTTGATCAGCTGTTTACAGAGCGTTGTCTTACTTAATTAATTAAGTATTTAAACTGAGCATTTTGATAGTACTAACGTATGTCTGAAGAAGTTCGGGCAGCGTACCGAACGAAAAACGCTTTCAAGTGTTTTACGCTACTTGTTTTGTCTGTACCTTGCGCATAATAAACTGTTGGATTTTACTTGGATTTATGTGGATTACTACACACGAGTTTTGCTTTCATCAACGTATTTTTTGAACTGTTTCTTTCATTTTGAAGTTCACCATCTTGGATGCTTTTGTGGTGCCTACCCTCTCGTTTATTGTTGTTTTATGCTACGTAGTTCGTGTTTCTGGTTCCACAGTGTGAAAGTGCCTGACTCCAAGTCAGACTGCTGACCAGTCACAAGTGGATTTCCACAGAGTGCGGTCCTGGGTCCTGTCCTGTTTTTCATCTACTTCTCTGAAGTCCAGGCCAACACAAAGGGACTCTGGCTGACAAAGTTCGCAGATGATTGGAAGTTGGGAGCTATTATTAACTCTCCAAGTGATGCTGACATCCTACAGAAAAGCCTCACTGAGACCATCGACTGGTGTCAGAATCATGGCTTAAGCTCAATGCCAAAAAATGTGTTGTCATCCCTTTGTGAAAAACCCAGTTCTCATAAATTACCACATTGAAGGTAGTCCACTAAACACAGAAGGTGTTATAAGAGATTTAGAAACACAGGTTGACAGCAGCCTCTCTTTTGACCTCCACATTGCCAGTGTGGTCAGAAAGTCCTTCTATGTGGCACATCTCATTACTAAGGGTTTTGCATCCAGGAAGAAAGAGGTCATTGTCTCCCTCTTCTCTTCCCTCAATAGGCCAATCATCGAGTACAATGCCCCATTTGGCATGTACCTCACTAGACACCTGCAACAACTGGAGGCGCTGCAAAAGTACTTCACAAAGAGGATCCTAGGCCTTAAACACTTGTCCTTTATGGACAGACTCAAAAAACTCCAACTAATCTCTGTCTCATATCACCTACTTAGAGGCGATCTCTGCTTGACTTACAAAACCATGTCTGACCCAGCTCTGTTAGAAATGCTACATCTAAAGAAATCCCAATCCCTCTGCACCACATGCTCCACAGACCTCAACCTCATATATAGATAGATAGATATTATGAACTGAAGTTTGAATAACAGTGGTATTATTGGAGAAATTTAGGTTAACAATGCAGACTTTGCATAGCAACTGGGACTAAGTCACAGTGACATACCACATTAGACACAGCTAAGATATGTTCAGGAGAAAGAAAGAAAGCCCAAGTTACAGTCGGTAGTCTATGGGATTGTGACATGACACCAGTTACACCAACAACAGTTTCAAAGGGGTAAATGGAACACCATAATTGTAAAAGGTCCACTGTAAGAATATGACATACATAACAGATGTGACATGGGGTAACTGAGTCTGGAGCTGTGTACTTGGGAGTGTAGTATACCTGTTAGACACAACAAATATGGAGTCAATGGAAGGAAAGTATGCCTGAATCACAACCAGTGAGCTTTGGGGATGTGTAATGTACATTAGGTCCAGCTGAGAAAGAATAAAAAAAGAAGTGGTACGCTTGAGTCAGAAACTTTACAGTATGGTCATGTGACTCACACAATATGGGTGGCTAAGATATGATGAAGGAGTGGCACATTCAAAATTGGCTATGAGTTGAAGGATGACAGATGTGGAATGGCACTGGATGCTAAATGAGTGTGTGTGTGTGTGTGTGTGTGTGTGTGTGTGTGTGTGTGTGTGTGTGTGTGTGTGTGTGTGTGTGTGTGTGTGTCTGTGTGCATGTGTGTGTGTGTTTGTGTGTGTGTGTTTGTGTAGGTGTGTATTTGTGTGTGTTTGTGTTTCTGTATGTGTTTGTGTATGTGTGTGTGTGTGTGTTTGTGTATGTGTGTATGTGTGTGTGTTTGTGTGTGTGTATGTGTGTGTGTGTGTGTGTGTGTGTGTGTGTGTGTGTGTGTGTGTGTGTGTGTGTGTGTGTGTGTGTGTGTGTGTGTGTGTGTGAGTGAGTGTGTGTGTGTGTATACATGTGAGAGAGAGAGAGAAAGAGAGAGAGAGAGAGACTATGTGCGGCTCTAAAACTTTAGAAGACCAGGTTACGGCCCACTATATAGAGAAAAATCACTAATCTCTATAACCAAATCATTTAATACTGCAGGTAGCTCTCAATATTCAAATAGTGTAGCTCATTATGGACCCATGTTTCACTACCACTGAAATCCATGCAGAATGCAAACTCATTTAAAACACAACTAAATCTTCATCTGTCTTGCCATATTATCAGTTCATTTCTCTTCATATATACCCAACAACCAGTCTTCATCAATAACTGACTAGCATTACTAACATCTCCCAGGTGTATACATTATTTTGTGCACTGCTCATCCCCACCTCTATGCTATTTGTCTCTGAACCTGTTTTACACCCCACCTCTTAACTACAATATCAACCTTTTCTACCCTGCTTAGTTCCTTCCCTCATTTCTCTAAGCACTAATCATATTATCTATTATATATCTGACAAATCCCTTAATACACCTCTTCAAATGTTCAGTGTTCAAGATCTACTAATGTATAACAATCTATCTGATGTTAATTTTCATTAATTCCTTACCTTTGTGAATAGGTTCCATCCTCAGAACCAAGCCGGCCTTTTACCAAGCTCGTGCCAACCATAAACTCTCGAGCTAAGATTTTACCCACAATGCCCTCATCCCTGTTACCTCAGATCTCATTTGCCACATTGCTGCTGTAAAGCCATGCCAAGCCCAGCTCTCGATAAGCTAAGTGTTTAAACTTATTTTATAACTCTCCTTTTTTGAATTTTCATGCCTTTTCCTGCCTAAACTTTTCTGTTAGTCTTATTTCACTTCCCACTGCCCTCCCTGTCTTTCTTAAAACTCCCTTTCCCTCTTTTTACCCTTTATGATAGTCTTCCTTACCATCATAAGTAATCTCTTTTCTTACCTTATTAGGTATCTTCTGGTATACCATCATTGGTATTTTCTCTTCTCCTTAAAAACTTTTCTTCACAAAAAAAAAAAAAAAAAAAAAAGTTTTTTCCTCCTTTTTCATGTGTGTGTGTGTGTCCATTATGTCAGAGAGAAAAGGCGCCACTGGTTTCATGCAGTGTGACCAATGTGGCCATAAATTACCACAATCAGATACCCATGACCTATGTGTTTACTGTTTGGCGTCCAGCATCTTTCTGTCAAACCACCTTGCGGCATTTGTAAGAATTTCTCTTCGAGAACTCTCAATGAGTGCAAAAATAAGTTGATTTTAAAAGGCGTCCTCAAAACTCCCTTTTCAGAGCTCCTCCTAATAAACATTACAAGAAAAGATCTCATTCCGTTCTATCATCTCCCTCTGGAGACCAAAGGGAACTTAAGGCAAAGATACCGAAAATGACTGACGCTACCAAATTGGATCTGATGGTGCCATCTCTTTCAGCTCCATCCTTGGCACTGTCATCCTTGACTATATCTCCGATTTGTACCTCAATGCCAAAGACTATTGCTTCAGTGCCAACCTTAGCAGTCACTAAACCGATCTCGGTATCGATGTCATTGGTTCAAGCATTTATGGCACTGACACTCTCAGCACCATATACTGCTTCAGAACCATTGTTGGTTCCTCTCAAATCTAAATTGGATTTTCCGATACCTACTACAGCAGCCAGAACCAGGTACTTACCCTCAATAGACCCTTTTCTTGGACATCAGTATAGCCCCTTTTTAGAAAGGCCTGAATAACCATTGGGAATGTCCATGCGTCCACTATGAGCCTTTCAGAATTAGATATAGTGCACTTGATCAGCTGCTGATGGCCAGAGGGATCTCCACCCCAGCTAAGGTTACAGTCCCTATTGGAGGTAGCAATATTTCTCCACAGACTCCAGGTTATTCACCTCCTTCAACTTAGTGCAAGCTTCGATCCCCCCGATCCGACATCTTCTTCGGTGCCCACTGCTTTGGCTCTGCTGGTGGACCTCACCGTGGTGTTGGAGTCATCCCTTTGACTTCCGGTGCATTTGGCACCTAATCTCTCTCAGGATCATGGCTGCTCCATCGGCACCAGAATTCTTGGTTTGGCACCGATTTTTTCTATGGCGCCATGCATTGTTCCAGGAGACCTCTTGGTGTGTAGCCCTCCTGAGACTCCTTGTCTGGTGGCTGGTTCATCGGAGCAGGGTGTGACCCTGGTTCCAAAGTTGTCCTGCTCAGTTCCAGGCCCCCATCCCTCTTTGGGCAGGCCAGCTTTCCAGGCAATGGAGAGGGCCTTTGCCTCAGTAGGTGAGCCTTTGGCGTCGGAACCATTACTCCTCTCTCTCTCTCTCTCTCTCTCTCTGAGCTGAAGCTAATACAAGCCACTATCATAGGACACCAGGCACAAGAGCCACAGGACTCCCTGCCCCAGGGTGCTGCTTCTTTGGAGTCTTCCCCAGAAGGTCCCACTGAGGAAGTACTCCATAATAAATCGTGCAAGAGGAAGCATGTAGACTCCCCCGAAGAGGATTACATGTAGGGGAGGGGTCACCACGGTCACACCTTGATGACGTCTCCTTTGAAATAGAGGGGTGGCTGAAAGCCCTCCAATCCTTCCTCTGAGGAGTCCATGTTCATGCAGGCTTTTTGTGCTCGGCCCCCTACCTCCTGGGGGACCCCACTTACAGATGAGCTCATCCATCTAGTTGTGCAGCGTGCTTGGAAAAGTCCTGACAGCATTGAATCAATCCCATGGAGGCAAGACAAAATTTTATCACCCCTTGAACAACACCCTCATTGGTCAATGGGTCTTCCAGTAGACACCATGGTGGTGGAAGCTGCTACCAGGAAAGAACTGGCTGAGGAGAGCCAGACTGTTCACCCACCTAACAAGTGGTCTCAAACAGACTAGGGATGCAAGTCTTTGCTTCATCGACCTTCACAATTAGGGTTTTGAACTATTTGGCACACTTCACCAGGCTCCAGAGAGACTTGATTACTGAACTCTCTGAAACTTTAGCAGGAGCTGTGTCTGATGAGGTCTGTGACAAGGGTGCCACACAACTGGCTACCCTTGAATCCATTTCCAGCTCCTCCATGCATCTAATCTCTTATGCCACTGAAGGAGCTGCCAGAGCAGTGGGTTCAGGCATTGTCATGAGACGTCATGCCTGGATGTGCCTTTGTGACTTTGCAGACCCCTTTAAGTCTTCTTTCCTGAATGCTCCAATAGAAGCCTCTTCACTATTCAGCCCTAAACTTAAAGACACGTTGGCCAGGTGCGAGCAAGATGGCAAGACCCTTTCTGCCATGTGTGTATGTTTCTCCTCTCCTCAACGTTCATACTCTAGAAACCAGAAGAGTGGAAAGATATGGCGCAAAAAATCACAGGGTCCTTTTCATGACACTCATGGCGAGTATACCCCTAGAGGTAGAGGGGGTAACTCAAACAGAAGATGCCCCTTTAGGGGCAGAGGAGGTCTGCGTAACTATGGCTCCAGAGATTCATTCTCCAGACACCCCCATCAGCACTCCTGAAATGTGGCCCGATTGCTTTCCTCTGGAAGCAGTCGGGGACATTTTCCTGCACTATTCTGCCTGGCAAACAATATCAACAGATGCATGGGTACAACAGATTATCACCTGAGGATATTACATCCCTTTCAACCTCTACCCCACCCCTCCTTCGCGAATTCCCGACATTCCACCCAGTCAAAGGGAAGTAGCAGCACTGGAGATTCAACAGCTAAACCAAAATGAGTCATCCAACCAGTCCCACCATACCAAATAGGATCTGGATTTTACTCAAGATACTTTTTAGTGCCAAAAAAGACAGGGGACTGGAGATCAATCCTAGATTTCAGCATATTAAACACATTTGTCAAACAGGAGAAATTCCAGATGGTCACGCTTCAGTCTATCCTCCCCTTACTAGAGAAAGATGACTGGATGCGCTCAAAAGAGCTTCAGGATGTGTATTACTATATAAAAATGGAGAAACACTCCAGGAGATACCTCCACTTCCATCTATGGCCCAATCATTTTCAATTTTGAGTGCTGCCCTTCAGACTCTCTGCAGACCCTAGAGTGTTCAAGTGTATGGCAGTAGTAACAGCTCACTTGAGACTTCAAGGATTCTGAGTGTTTCCATAGCTGGACGATTGGCTCCTCACTGTCCCCACCAAGTGTTTACTGAAAGAGACAGTTATGTATACTCTGAAAATATAAAAACACCTGGGAATATCAATAAACTGGAAGAAGTGCAAACTAACTTCATCTCAGTCTGTAGAATTCATAGGTGTAGTCCTAGACATGGAAATTAGCGTAGCATCTTTACCAGATCACAGGCTCCAACGGATAAGATCCCAAGTTTGAATGATACCCTGTCAAGACCTATCCCAGCCTGATCAGTACTTCAACTTCTAAGTTCTATGGCAGCATCATTCACTATAGTACCTCTGGCGAGGTTCTACATGAGGCTTCTGCAATGGTTACTGCTAACCCAGTGGTCCCCCTTATGACACCCTTTGTCCTCCCAGATCTGAATAACTCAGAGGTGCAAACAGGACTTAATGTGGTGGATGAAGCCAGTCAGATGACAATGGTCTTGCCCCTTTTGCTCCCATCAGCTCAAGGCCGCATTAACCATGGATGCTTCCCTGATGGAGTGGGGGTGCTATAGAAGGGAAAGATAGTCCAAGGTACCTGGTCAGAGTCAGAGGCTCGATTGCATATCAATGTCCTGGAACTGAGGGTGGTGCTTCTAGCGTTGCAAGCCGTTCATTCCATGTTTCCATCCAGGACCATTGCAATTCAATCAGACAACATGTCAGTGGTCTGGTACATCAACAAGCAAGGGGGAACCAAATCCTAGCCTCTACGTCGAGAAACCATGACAATTTGGAAATGGGCGATAGCTTCCAACCGCTTTCTGATAGCAATGCACATTCCCAGAAGCTCCAACGTGATTGAAGAGAAACTGAGCAGATGCATTCTTCAGCCTCACGAGTGGTTCCTCAATCCTCTGATGGCAGCAAAAATTTTTAACTGCTGGGGCCAGCCTTGCTGTGACCTATTCGCCTCTCCAATAAATCAAAAATGCAGCAACTATTTTACCCTAATCCTCCTGCAGGGGGAGTCACCAAGGGATGCCGTGGTTCATGATTGGCCCTCGGGTCTTCTATATGCCTTCCCCCCTCTCCCACTCATCTCGCAATTCTTGAAGAAAGCCCTTCGGTTGAGAAACAGAGGAATTCTCATTGGCCCCTATTGGCCTCGACAAGTTTAGATCCCCTTTCTTTGACCTTACCTCCTGGATCAACCATGGATTCTAGATCCCTTCCTGGAGTTGATCTCACACCCACAAGGATTGATTCACCCAAAGATTCCCAGTTTTAAGCTGACAGCTTGGTTCCTCCACTCCCAGTGATTGTCAGGCAGAGTAACCTCACCTCCCCAGTGTGAATTATTCTTATGGCTTCTCAGAAAACATCCACCAGAGTGACTTATCTCAGCAAATGGAAAAGATTCCTCATATGGATACAGAAAAGGAATTTAGACCATTTTACAACCCCTATTTCTGTGATTCTTGAATATCTCTCAAACCTTCTTGATTCAGGGGTTGCAGCCTCAACTATCCGAGTATACTTGGCTGCCATTTTGAATTTTCATGATGGATTCCAAGAATCTTCCCTTATGTCCCACAGACTCTGCAAGATGTTGTTAAAGGGTGTTATCCATATTAAACCTTCTTTCAGAGAACCAATAGAATCTTGGGATCTCTCGTTAGTATTGCAGTCTCTAACAGGTCCTCTCTTTAAACCTGCCCCAAATTACGACCTAAAGTTCCTATCATGGAAATCACTATTTTTGATAGCCAGATGCATGTCATAGCTTCAAGCCTTGTGCATTAAATGCCCCTACATGACTTTTCATAAAAACAGAGTATCACTCTGAACGAACCCATCTTTCTTGCCGAAGGTTATTTCAGAACTATCAGTTAACTAGACAATTCACCTACTGGTATTTTTTCCTAATTACTTTATTAGAGAGAGTATTGTCTTCACTCATTAGACATGCACAGACAACTAGGTTTTTATCTAGACAGAACAAAACCTTTTAAAAAAACAGAGCTATTATTTGTAGCCTTTTCAGGATCCAGAATGGGGTGCCCTGTCTCAAACGTTACTTTAGCCAAATGGTTGAGAAATTGCATCACGTTCATTTATGACAAAAGTAACATCTCTCTGCCCCATAGAGTCAGAGCCCATTCTATTAGATCAGTAGCCACTTCTGCAGCTTTTCATGCAAGAGCCTCCTTGAATGACATTTGTACAGCTGCAACTTGGGCCAACTCTCATACCTTCATCACTCATTACAAATTGGATTTGGCCTCCAGTGGAAAAGCATCCTTCATTTCAATGGTGCTCAGGGACATCCTCCCATAAGGGCCTCCTAGAAACACAGGTAGCTGGGGACTCTGTCCCAAAAGAAAGGAATGAATGAAGATTAACAACATCAGATAAAGATGTTATGTCTTCCCATAACGTTCCATCTGTGTTGCTGATCTTCATTCATTCATTACTTCCCACCCTCCTTCCCCCTCCAAAGGCTCCTGTGGATCGCATAGGGTACTATGGATGTTCAATAGGTTTATTCTGACCAGAGACAGCCTCTGCTTTACTGATATCTAGCAAACTCGATCTGAGGTAACAGGGATGAGGGCATTGTGGGTAAAATCTTAGCTCGAGAGTGTAAAATACAATAAATAAAATAATGCTTTCCTTATCTGATACATTACAGTCAGTATTCTTTTAGCAAAAAAAAGAATATTTCAAGAGACTGCTCTGACTCTTAATGAGAAAATAAATTATCACACAAGATATGGGTACAGATTAGTTAAATCCTGAGATGGAAAGCAAGAAGTTATTATAATTTGCAATTAGCCCATCTAAATAAGCAATATCAGTGAGGTAATTTTTTTTTCAGAAAATGAAGATTAGCAATAATAGCCAGTTCACAGTAAAATGATATGTTATGAAAAAGACAGATAGTACCAAGACAATTAGCTGTTAGGCTGGAGTCTACAGATGTTGTGTGTGCTGTCAGTCACTATACAGGCTATGGTTTAGCTAACTGAAAAAAATCACAAAGAAAGAAAGTGTAACAGAGAGAGAGAGAGAGAGAGAAAGAGAGAGAAGAAAAAGAAGTGTGATGACAGTCTGAGGTTCTGGCAGATACCTATGAAGACAAGTAGGAATGAATTTTGTTTTGCTATACATTAAAATTGTATAAATATTAAGGAATTATTGGTGGTTAAGTCTACGGCTACTAGCACTCTGACTGGAATGTTCTTACTGTAGTAATAAATACTCTTTAGTCATGAATAAAACAGGTGCCAAAACACAAAAAACAGGAATCTTACAGTTAGTTAGCTTTTTGAAATAGTAATCAGTTTGGATCCCAGATAAATTCATCATAAAATATACATCACTAGAATAAGAAAATAGAATAGAATAGTTTGAATTTCTCCCTGAGTCTGGGCTAAGGACACAATGGTTAATTGTTGTGCATGACTTACAGAGTAATCTTCAGTGTAACCTGCAGTAGTATGGTTGCACTACTACTGTGGGTATGGGTGCAAGTTTTCCTTTGGTTGAGGCTGTCTTCCATGAAGAATGTGCTCAGAAATGTTAGCCTGGATTTGTAGTTCATGGAGAAAATTCTCTTCAGCCAAACATTTAACAACTTGTTCAATGTCCTTTTGAAGAAGCAGGCCCATGACATTATGAAGTAAGATTTAGATCACTATGTGCCCCCCTTTTTTCTTCCACTTCCAGTTCCAGTCATCTACAAAAGAGAGAAAAGCCTTCTTGCAGACCAGAGGAGGATCTAAAACATGATAATATCTATTCCCACTTTTATAGCTGCCAACGAAAATGACTCCACAGGCCCAGGTGTACAACCACCAACTGTGGAGTGGATCTAGCCATAGCTGAGTGATTATCTAAGTTTATCCTGAATTAAAGAGCAATCCACATTTAAGTCCTGTGAGTTATGAATAAGATAAAGGTCAGTCGCTTCACAGAACACATTTTTTTCCTCCAGAATTAATTATACAAGAGACTAAAACATCTCAATAGAGTTCATGTGGGAATCAGTGCATCTGCTATGGACGGCATCCATACAGACTGTCCCCAATACAGAACATGAACAAGCACTCTGTTCTTATCTCTTCCCACTCATGAAGGGAATCTCTGGTCCTGTACAACAATGCTTTCAACCAACACATCTGATAGATTCATTTATGGCTTGAGATTACCCAGGAGATTATATTTTTGTGTCATAGAATGCACAAATGTTTTCAATGAACATGTTGGACACAACAAAGCACAGGGAGGAGACTGAATTAGTAAGCATGACCTGAGAGCACTTTGGCATGAACTTATGGTAGCATTATATTTATTATTTACTAGGTTTTATAAATATGGGAAGATTCCTCAAGAATAGAGACATGCACTGGTAAAACCTGTCTTTAAGGGAAAGGGGAGTATGATAAACTCAGTCATACAGACCTTTACATCTACTTTCATGTTGTAGAAAAATAATGGAGAAAGTAATATCGGATAACTTATTGTCAGAACTGGAAACATTGGGACTTGAAACCATATATCAGCCTGCATATTATCACTTGTAACATGATGTTCTATAACAATATGATAACAGCTATGAATGAAAAATTGTGCTTTGATGTAATTTATATAGACTTAACTTTAGTATTTGACAGGGTCATATACAAAACACTGATCAATAAATTTGAACAACTAAGTATTGATGTACTCTGGACAAGATAGATAGTTGTATGACTTACAAATAGGACATAGCAAGTATCCTACAGCAACTGGACATGTGAAATTCAAGATTACAGTTATGGTGTCCCACAGGGCTCTGTCCTAAGCCCACACTTGTTTAGGATTTATGTTTCACATCTATCTTTTTCATCTGAAGTGTTCTACACTGTGTATGTAGATGGCTTGAAAATGGATTAATGGATTGCAAGTGTTACAGAAAAAGCGTGTCTGGAAAAGAACTTGACTAAATTGACCATTTGGGCACAGAAGTATAATATGCTGATAAATACATCAAAAACTAAGCATGTGAGATTTGGGAGGCATTAACTGAAAGGTGGATATTTAATACAGCACGTACAGTGATTGAAACAACCTGGTATATGGGTAGATCCAGCTTTGAGTTTCTCCTTATCATATCATCCAGTGGGTTAATGATAGTTATAGAATTTGTAAAAAAAAGATTTATAAAGTCTAGGAAATCAGACATAATGAAGTAATTGTTTGTTAATTACATTAGACCCAAACTTGAGTATGGAATAACAGTATGGAAACCTTAAGACAACAAGCAGGAGTAAACTGGAAAGAGTACAGCAGAAACATACCAAGCGCATGCATGGATGTGAACATTTTAGTCATTATGAAAGACAACATTATCTGAAGATCAGGCATATAAGGCATATAGAGTCAACAATCTATGGGGATGTTTGGGGTTATCAAAACGTAGTATAGAATCATCAGGCAACCTATGTAGAAGATTCTATAGGAATGAGAAGTGTATCAATTGATTCCCTGAGAGAGCAGGTGATGAATGGAATAGACTACCAAATTACATTAAAGCAAGCACTAGTTTAGATATTTTTAAGAACAGCCTGGACACTTAGTATGGGAACAACTGTTTTAGTGTATACTGGCAGGCTAGATGGACATTATTGTCCATGTTTGGAATATTTGTATGCATCTATTAATAGATAAAAATCACAGTTATGTCAACCCTATATTTTGTAAACCAGATGCATGTTGTTTCTATCCATATGAAAAGACATCCCTAAAACTTCTTCCTAGGACTATGTTTTAGAAAACCCGCCACTAACCTTGGAGAGCACTATAGAGTAATCCCAGAATTGTACATGCTGAATGGTCTATCAGACATCAGTGGCCTGCTGAATGGACTATCAGACTTCAGTGACCTGCTGAATAGACTATCAGATGTCAGTGATGGCACACACCACCACAATGGGTATTTTCTGACAGCGTCTAACAAGACAACTACCCATACTAACACAACACCCTGGGAACATAATCTACCTAGCAGGTGCATGGACATCACTAGTATAACCAGCATTACTGATCACAACTGCCACAGTGAAAATCCTTGCTCTTCTCCACTCAACTTCAAAAGTAGCTTAATGACTATTTTTAGTGCCATGTGTGACAATAGGAGGTACTGCCAGCGATGTCAGGAGAAGCAGGGCAGTGGAGGTATAACATATGCCAGCACAGCTAGCTGGAATTTTGTAAAGAATTATATGTCATTTGCATATCAAACTGATTTGTACAGATGCTTGTGTTGAAAAAATGTATTTGTAAAGCTGATTGTGTTAAAAATGTACCAACTGTGGGTCCTACTTACAGAAAAGAAATGTATATGTATTATTGTAACTGTTTAAACATATATGTTTTAACAGAGGATACCGGAAGAGAAGAGGTCAAACTCAATCCCCCTTATTTTGAGAAATAGTAACAAATTAAATTACTGGGCCTAGGCCATAAAGATGTTATCCCACAGTTTTGAATGAAGCCAGAGATGCAATGTCTGTAAGAAGCATAGTTTGTTAGTCTCTGTAGGAGGAGTAGAAGTTTGTAATTGTTTTATGACTTCCAGAAACTGCACCAGATCTGAGCAATGTTCTTTTGTGTGCATTATTGACATATAGGTGCCAAATCCTGGCAGTTTCTAGCAATGTGAGGTTGCATGGGAACCAGAAGTCAGATGACCACATGTATGTCATGTCATACTGTACAGAAATAATGTTTTAATAATAATTGAGACAGAAGTCTCAGGGCAGTCTGTTTCTTGGAACCTGACATAAAAGGATCCCTGACCTACATCATCTTGACAGTACTTATATCTATTCGTGAGACTGTAGCCACTCCTGAAGCCTGGCTGTTTAATCAGCAGAACTATTTGTATTAATATTAATTTCACTAAGTATAATTGGGTACCCTTGCAAGAGTCTTATTTAGCTAGCTTTGTATTGTCTGGTGGAAGTGATAATTACCTTATAGTATGGTATGGGCTGAAGGAGCATAGCACGTAAATCTGTGACAGCCTTTCCCAGGTGTGTGTGTGTGTGTGTGTGTGTGTGTGTGTGTGTGTGTGTGTGTGTGTGTGTGTGTGTGTGTGTGTGTGTGTGTGTGTCTCTGAACTGAGGAAGAGAAAGAACCAGACGAACTTGAGCAGTCACTCAGCCCATTATTCTCTCCATGAACACCAGGTTTACTCACTCTACTAAGGATGGGAAGAACTTCAGGGTATCTGTCAGCTAATGCTAGTGGCCAGCACACACTTTTGTTTACTTGTGCTGTCATACCTGACTGGGCTCCTATTAATTTCTATGTTCACATTCTCCCCATCTTTCTCCCTGTTTATTTGATGCATTTTTTGTGGTATTAAATAAAGTTTTAGACACTGAAAAAATGTGTCGTATAATTTTGCTTTACAAAGCTAAGCTAGTGAATTCCTATTGCATACATTTCATAAATATTCCCTGTCCATCTGTTTTTTTTTCATACATAACTGAAAGTGTACATCACTTCCATTCTGCCCATCTCATAACTAATCACATTACTGTGGGGTGATAAATACAACAAAATCACCCAAGCAGTCAAGGTCATCCATATGATGTAAATGCACCTGACACATTAGGGCAGCATCTGTCACACTCAACAAAAGGCAGCTGTCAGTAACAAATATACTGGGACAACAAGGTATCCCCTAGTGAAACCAAGCAACATTGCTGTACTTCATTTATGGCAAAAAGAGATGCTATTTAATCAGTCCTTATCACTTATTCCAGGCTTGCCCATCCTTTACCAACAGAATGGAGCAAGTCCTTCCCATAGCCATGATCATAGATTAACAGCAATCATAGTCTGTCAATACCTTTGTGGATGGCCAGCCACCCACACACACACACACACACACACACACACACACACACACACACAACACACACACACACACACACACACACACACACACAAAGAAGGGTCACGGTATCCTTTTATGGAGCAGGAACATCATCATACATTTCCTCAGCATTACTGGATTTAAATACTTCTGTGGATTTACTTAGTGTTATTGCTACTCCAACTCTTTCCTGAGGTAGTTGGAAACTTACAAGCATTTCCTTCAGTGCTGCAGTCCCTGAAGTTAGGCAAGTCCTTTAACCTATTGAGATCCTTTTAAAACTTTATAAACTACCCCCACAGCATGCAAAAATGTTTCTGCTGCAAGTGTTTTACTCTTACATCAGGGACTTGGTTTCTGGTCACCAGAATGCTGAAGCTGCTAACAATAACAGAATTGCTAAAGTCATCAAAAGGTCCCTCCAGCCCTGATTATTACTAATATGCCTTAATATAGATTGTAAGGTATATAAATATATATAGTCCAGAATGAGTAGGTCTTTCATGTAAAATACCCCCCAAGTTAAGCTAGTGTTATCTCTTCTAGATAATCAAGGACTATGTTGGGGGGGGCATTATTGATGGCAGCAATAGAGCTAAAGCTCCTCTGTTGGCTCTCAGCTTTGGTGAAAGGCTTTTAAGTCATTTCACTGTTCAGGCTTAAAGGCCCACTGTTTTCATTTTAAATGTATTCCTGTCCTTCAGACATTGTATGAAAGTAATAAAGAGATGATGTCTCTGAGGTGCTATATCTCCTCCCATTAAGTCTTTGTAATGGGACCAGATCTCCCTTAACAATATTTGTTTTTGTTCAGCAGCCTCTCGCTGTCCTTTCTGGGCACCTTTGATTAATACATGGTGTTCAACAGATTCTTGTCTTCATGTGTTGTTAATGTGTTTGCAGATGATTTTCTGTTCAGCATCCTCAAGCCCATTTTTGGAGGTTTTCTTACAGGTCTGTGATATCTTTCAGAGAATAAACTTCACACATTTTAGTTTCTGTGTGTTAACTGGTCTGTGTCTGCATAATGGCATTCTGCATTTTTCAACAGCTGGTCTACAAGTTGCTTGTGATATGTAATGGTGGGCCTTGCACCAACAGTCTCACTCTATGGATATATTTTCAGAAACATATTATTAGTCACATGGAAAGGCAGAGAGTGACAGCTCATAAATTAACATGAGTATTTTAGCAAACTGCTATATTCCTCATGTCTTTAGTGGCCCCATCCTTCTAAACGTATTGTTCAATGACAAAATCAGCAGATGTCGATAATCTTGTGGTTTTCTTTGAGAGCTAGAGTAAAAGTAGGCATTATAGTACAGAGTAAGATTGAGGGAAGAATCCAGTTTCCCAACATAAGCTTGTATTTTTTATCCTCATATTTTTTTCTTTCACTTGTCTCAGGTTATCAAATCCATTAGAATGTTGCTGAAGGCTGAAAGAGTGTCTTTTACTCTTTCTAGCAGAAGGCTAAGAAGTAATCTCTGTAAAGCAACAACATATTAAATTAGCTCTTTCTCTCAAGGCAGAAGGCAGTAGCACTGCTGAGAGGGCCTAACACCTTTGCTGATACTGCGTTATGAAATCTCCATTGGAGAAAGCTAATTTTCATTCACTGATACAATATATGAAAATGCTGAAGGCTCGGCAAGGCAATGGGCCCTTTTGGTCTGTAGTTTATTAAATAAATGCAACTGGAGATATTATATGAGGAGCAGATAGACTTTAATAATCTGAACCAGGATAAGTGACTCTCTTACAGTAAAATGGACCTGTGATTCAGAAATATTGATGTCCTGTTATTACATTAAAATCTACCTAGGTCATGTATCCAGCTCACATTACTAATATCTGCAGACATATCCTTCATTGTTAGATATTGAACTATGTTCAGTCTTGTGATTCTATGCAGACTTGTGAGACATGATATCCCAGTCTCGAATTTCCTCGGACAGAAACTGACTGCATATAAGAAAGCCAAGCCTTTACTCTTAAACAAAGATATTTTGTTGGGTTAGGACTTCATGACAATGATTTTCTTTGCTTCATACCTAACTGACTGATATTACCCCCTTCCCTTTCTTTACATTAGAGTGGATGACACATATATTCCCCAGGAACATGGACCAGTGCTGGAGATACCCCTCAATACGCTGATGTTAGTGAATAAGTATTTCTTGACACATACCAAAAACTCCTTCAGCTCAAGTGTTAAGACAACTGTATGTTGTAAGGGGTGAGGTAGTACTTTTGATAATATCTCTGAAATATTTTAAAGCTCCTCTATTAAACCTTGTTCCTATCTCTCAGGCCAGAATGCTATCAACAACCCAAGAATGTATAACTAGATACTGGAAGAGCAGAGTACACCTGCGGAATATGTAATGGTGATCTCTTTTGAAACAATACTATTGTCTGGAACTGACTGTTGCAGCAAGCAGCACTGCTGCTACAATTTAACAGGATTAGGTTTCAGACTCAAGGGTGGGGACGGTAATATTTCATGTATAAGACTTGTTACAGTTGAATTGGTTTGGCTCAGTGATGTCATTTGCTTTTTTTTCTAGCATACTTAATAGTTCCTTTGTCTGTATCATCTGCAGAGAATGGAAATCGATATGCAATAAAATTTAAAGAATAAACAAACAAACAAAAAAAAAAAACACAGGATCCTACCTAGAATAGTGGGATAAGATGCCAAATGTATTTAAGTAATAATGAAATGAGACTTAGGCAGCTAACTAGTTTAGTAACAAATGTCTGTCTCATACTGGATTTGTATATTTATCTGTATTTTATTGATAGTATATTTATTTGTATTGTCATTTACGACTAGGGTTCTATTATCTTCTGTGCTCTCATTTCGTCATCCCTCCACATTTGATTTTCATTACTTTTAATTAATCAATTAATTAATTAATTAATTAATAATTAATGATATGCATTTATGTAGTTAGTTTATTTTTTGGCATTAAATAAAGCTTTATTAAATAAAAAAAATATGCTGGTATGATTTTACTTTATAAAGCTGATCTGTAAAATATTGTGATTAGTAAGCAGGTGGTTATCATAAACCATATTTTCTTCTATAGAGTTCTCCCTACTACTGCATTCACTAATACCGCTTGTTTTTGGCCATTAATCAGATTCTTTCATTGAATGACTTGCTGATGTAGGTTTTAAATTCACATCTGCTGTCAGCAAGAGCATATGGAGGACTGCAATGAAAGTTAATGAAGTCGAACACAGCAGTCAGCCAGATAAACCCTGCTTAGTCACTTTGTCTTGAAGAACAAAGACACAGTAAGATTTCTTTGATAATACCTGCTTTACAACCAACATGTATATTTTTCTTTTATATTATACAAATTACAAAGTAGTATGTCAGAAATTTTCAAAAATACTCTCTATCAACTTATGTACCCTTGGTAACCATTTGACTCGAGTATAGCTGTTGGCTTCTTCCCTGTCACTACTATGATGTAGAGCATCACATCTGCAAATGAATCCATCTTACTCTAGCAAAGTCTTTTATCATCTAAAAAAAAGAGGAAAGAAGCTTGTCTACAACTGGATACTTGACAAAGGACTTACCTCAGAGAGTTAAATTATATAAAATAAAACTAATGTCTTTTGGCTTTTCCCGGTTCGGGGTTGCCACAGCAGAACTCTGGTCCGCTAATGATTGGCAGTGGATTTTTACGGTGCCAAGGTGCCAGCCCGACACCCAACCTTCAAAGAAGGCACACCCATTCACACACACACCTACCTGCATGTCTTTAAATGTCACTTGACCGCAGAGAGGACATGCAGACTCCACACAGAAGGCGCGTTAAATTATATAGAATATAGGCAAAAAAAAATCTAAAAAGTACAGCAGCTGATCTCGCATTGGGTCATCTCAGCTGCAATGATGTGCAGTGGTCACATAATTAAACCAGGTCAACAGAGGTGACTATGTGATTAACATATTTAACATTTAGTTATCAAGCCCTCTTCTTGTTTCAAATGTTTAATTTTGAAATTTGTGTCAAAAAAAGCTCAAGAATGGAATATAAAGTGTTACATTTGAATATTCTGTTTTTGCCATTCTCTGCTTATCAGTTTGCCACTGCTGAGAAGGAAGACGAGCATAAAACAAATTACACTGATTACCTACGCTTATTTAAGGTTTCTTTGACCATGTGTGGTACACAGTGTGCTCTTCTTCCCAAGGACACAGTAGGGAGGGGAACGCAGGAAAGGAGGGCAGAAATATGTCAGCAAAACCGTAAGAAGTGGAATGCGTCTAAATTCTGAAATCTTTGTCCTTTGTCCATTCTGCATCTGCTCTCTGTTCTACCTTCAATTCTCAGTGTTATATTTCACTATTCATTTTTATGGCCACAATTCACTTATGCAACTGTTCTTTGTATATTATGGTTCTATTGTGCTTTCAGCCAGCATCTAGACTGTATTGTCATTCTTTCTTTCATGCCTCTGTTAAATATCGCTTTTTGACTGTGTAGCTTTCCAGATTGTGTCTATTATTTATAAAAAAACTTAATTTTTAGTTACCTTTGTATTATTCATAACTAGCTATTTTTTAACACCAGAGACATTATGTATATTTATGATATGAGGTTCTGAGTGTTTGAAATTTGTCTACAAATCACACAATATAAATGTTTTATCATTTTTTTTAATTTATTTTACTATGATTCTCTTTGGAGGAGTCAATGTTGAAAGGAAATAAAAGCAGAATTTATTTATTTGTTTGTTAGTCATCAGTTCGGATTCGCCAAGGGCAGATCTTGTCTGTTGAACCTGGATGACATTTTTGAGACTGACACCAAGGCAATGGATGAGGGAAAGTCAGTACATACAGCTTACCTTGACTTGGCCCAAGCCTTTGACACACTCCCCCACTCGGGCGTCATCGAAAAACTAACATAACTTGGCGTGAATCCATATCTCACCAGGTGCGTGGCCAACTGGCTCACTGATAGGACTCAGAAGGTCAAAATAGGTGCCACCACCTCCAATAGCAGATCAGTAACTAGTGGTGTCCCCTAGGGATCTGTCCTGGGACCCCTATTGTTTGGCATCTACTTCTCAGAGGTCCAGCCAAAGACAAAATGTCTGTGGCTGACCAAGTTTCTGGACGACTGTAAGTTGGGTGCTGTTACTGACTCCCCAAATGATGTTAACATACTTCAAGAGGGTCTCACAGCATCAAATGACTGGTGCCAAATTCATTATCATACCATTTGGCAAAAACATGGCCCCTACTGATTACCACATTAGCACCAACCCCCTAAGCACACAACCTGTAGTGAGAGATCTGGGTATACAAGTTGATAACAATCTCACATTTGACCATCATGTAGCAGCAGTGATCAGAAATGCCTTTTACTTGGTTCATCTCATAAGTAAAGGGATTGCATCTAGAATAAAGGAGGTCATTACCTCCCTGTACTCCTCCCTCATTAGGCCAGTAATTGAGTATAACGGCCCATGGCCTCCAACACCTGTCCTATGTGAACAGGCTAAAATCACTATCACTCTACTCTGTATTGTACAGATTGCTCAGATGTGATCTGTGTCTCAGCTACACAGTAATCTCAGACCCTGTTCTACTAGAGATGCTCCATATCCGTAAGTCTAAATCCTTGCATAGTATTCGATTGAAAGTTTTAAATCTAATATGTGACATTAACAAAACCTGCTGGAGAGACAGGTTTATCTCCCAGAGGCTGTCCCATCTCTGAAATAGACTCCCCATACATGTCAAACAAAGTATGTTGCTGGCCCTCTTCAAGCGTAACCTTTATGAGTGGATGGGCAACCACAAATTTGTCCCATGGGCTCCACCTATGTCCCTCACTAACAGGGGCAACAGGTGCTGACTGAGGTTTCTTTTTTGGAGATAAACTCTTGGCTAGGCTTGTAAGGGCCCCAGAGCCATTAGCCTAGTAATCTCCTATGATATTATGATCCTATGTAGGTTGACTAATCCCTTGATCCTTGGACCCTTCCCAGCCACAAACTGGGCCATAAGAATGTGCACATTAAGTGCACAATTTACATATAAAAATACGTGAAAATCAGGTTACATCATTTTCAGTACAGGGAGCTATATGTTGCATATAAATCACAAGCAGTGTGAAAGTGAACAAATGAAGTCTACGGAAAAGTCAATGCAAAGGCTTTCCATTTAGAATGAAGAACAGCTTCTATTAAGTAGCTCCTAATTATTAAGCCTACTTAAAAATAAACACATAGCTGTATAAGCAAATAATGAACTCATTATTTATGTATTAAGTATATATCAATAGTATGGCACATGCAGTGGTAAATACTTCTGACAGGGTGCAGCAACAGAGATAAGAATATGTGGTACATTGCCAAGGGTTTGGTAAGATATACGGAGAAGATGAGAACATCTGTACTCTATTACTGAAGCACGTTTGATTTAACACAGCATAAAATAACATAACATAGTATAATATTCACATAATGTATCATAACATAACACAGCATAGCAATCACATAACATAACAAAACATAACATAGCATAATAATTACATAACATAACATTACACAGCATAACAATCACATAACATAGCATAATAATCGCATAACATAACATAACACAGCATAACAATCACATAACATACCATAGTAATCACATAACGTAACATAACATAACACAGCATAACAATCACATAACATAACATAGCAATAACAATTACATAACATATATCAATCACATAACTTAATCACATAACATAATCACATAATGTAACATAATCAGATAACATAATCACATAACATAGCACAATCATGTAACATAACATAACACAGCATAACAATCATATAACACAACATAACACAACATAATTGCATAACATAACATATATCAGTCACACACATTTACAATAACATAGCATAGCATGTAACAATCACATAAGATAATAATCACAATGTAACATAATCAGATAACATAACATAACAATCACATAACATAGCATAATCATGTAACATAACATTACATAGAATAACAATCACATAACATAACAGTCACATATCATACACTAGTCTTAGTACTCACATAATCACACATATAAAATCCTAACAAGCACTTAAACAATAAAATAGTTAGTACATTGCAGTCAACATATCAACATACGGTGCCCCTAGGGTTCAGAAAGACTGTCATCAATCATGTAAATTTCCTACCACAGTCTATGTGAATTTATAGCTGACTAGATCCCCAAGGATGGATATAATTTGCCTTCCTAAAATCTATCTTTTTCTAATAACAAACGATGAAAATCAGAGGTAAAACTATAAAATATATACCTAGCATCCAAAATATAATATTTCCAGAGCCCTTCAGACCAGTCTGAATATTATCAGCACTCTCCAAAATCCTTTCAATAGCCACAGCAAAATAACTGTGGCAACATTTTGTAGTTTACAACCATATGGAATATAAATTGCTAATGAATATCATTTGCTCAGATTTAGCAAAAGCCTTTAATAGCATTTCCTGCTATAAGCTACCTCAAACCATAAAAAAATTTGACTTAAAATGATAAGCTTCAGTACTTTCTGACACTAAACAACTACTCGGTATCAGTGCTCAGCCAAGCCTGCCATTTTGTTCATTTGTGCCCTAACTGTCCACTTTAATAACAAATCCAATCCATTACCTAATGTAGAGGGTTATGATCGGGTGTCCAGTTATAACAAATAATGTATTAAAGACATGGATGTGAAGGATTGCACTCCTGATAGATGTGCATTTTCCATCCCTCCAGAATCTACTTCAACACCACCAGACCATAAGATCCAGCAATAAAAATCACTTGCAGATCACTAAAGCCAATAACTCTGCTGGTGAAGCACTATTCTCTTGCGCCATAGCCAAATTATGGAACTCCCTCCCACTCACAATTACCTCCATACCATCATGAACCCACTTCAAAACTTTACTAAAAGCGCACCTAAATGCTGGCTATGCCCTTGTAACTCCCACTCTAATATCACCCACCCCATCCAACCACTACCTTTCTTTCCACTCCACTGACTACCTTGATTATAGTAAGCTCAGATGCTCATAAGCCTAGTACTTATTATACAGCAGGAACTTCTTATTGCAACATTTGTTAACGTCTGTTATGTACTTCACAGGTAAAGATTCTAGTTGTCTGCTGATATACTATGTTCTTCATCTGTAAATATGTTTTAAGTAATTGCTATGTAAATTGTTAATCACTATGCAATCCAATGTAACAACTCTCTGTTTATTTTAACTGTGGAGCTTTTCTCCCTGGGCGTCCACTGAAAATGGACCTACGTCCAGTCGGACACTCCCAGTCAACAAATATAAATAAAAAAATAAATTTTACATGCAACAACCTTGTTAGAACTCATTGCTTGATGAATTCCCTTTTTTGAGGGTAAAACGCTCACAGTTTGTGGTTTCCTGTTTAAACCCTTTAAATAAACCTATTGTGTTTATTGAACTTCCACTGACCTGCCTTGATTGTAATTAGTTTATATGTTTACATGTTTATATATACACACATATAGACACCATAATATTATAAGACCAAAACACTGAAGACTACAATATTGAACTCTCAGACTTGTCCATATTGGTAATACATACATATACATACATACACACACACACATCTCCCCCTCACACACACAGACGTAAACATTCACAGATTCATATAGGTTACAAAGCATAGTCAGTCCTTGACCATAATCACTTCAAAGGGCATTTCATGTCTCCAGGAGACAAAAAGGTGAGGCTAAGGATGAATCTACAAGCACACACCTAACCATCAAGGCTTGTCTTAAAGGGTCTCGAACATAAGTTTAAAGGCTATAAAAGACATGTTAAAATATTGCATAATAGTTATAATAATCAGAGAAGGCTAGATAGGACTTGAACAAGAGAATGGAAAGATAATATACAAAGGAACAATGGGGGATATTAGTATGGCCTTTGTTTCTAACGTAAGTAACTTTCATAGTGAAAACCTGAGTGACAAAAGTAATGCAGGTAGAGATGCTTCAAAAGCAATAACACTGAGGAGGAAAATTACTTACATGAAAAATATTTAAAAGGTGGTACTTAAAATGCTGCAGTGGGATCAGCAGAAAAAAAAGTATTTTACTTTAAAGCGTACAATAAAACAATATTCATTCCTACAAAAATAAAAGGGAGTTTTATTGTTAGTGGAAAAACCGTTGCTTAAAATATTTTTGCTGGTTCACCTATACAACATTTTCCTATACAACATTTCTAACAAAATTTAGATTCATAAAAATACATATTTTGAATGTATTGTGCTCATCATATGAACACATAACAGATGAAAATAAATTAGACTGTAGTCTTTGCTAATTCAGGGGTTTAATAAATGTGGAAATTGGACATCACCTTAAACAAACCTACACAATATGAATCAGATAAACAGTGCTGGTGGCACTACAATTTTTGATGCTAGAGTTTTGCCTTGCTTAGCTGTCCCTCTCTATGTTCTTTTTCTGAAATAAATTCGCTTGTCATATTTACAGTAGTAACATGTGCATCTTTCTATCTAAGAGAAGTGGTATAAATCATCACAGGATGTATTAGAACAGCATCAATAATGCATCAGTGAGAACAAAAATCGTGCAAGCTTAACTGGTGATTAAAAAGGCTGAAGCCGTACATTACAGCAATGATATTACTCAGCTCTCCATGTGACAAAATAGCTTTTTGCTACCTTCTGCTTACACAGAAACTGGCAGAAAAGGCAGAATATTAAACAAAATTATGCACATCTTTAAACCTGTTGAGGTAAGACCAAAGTGATCTTATTTATAGCACACTGGTATAGATATTGTTGATAAACACGAAAATCCTGTTTCCACATCAACTGTTTTGCATAGAAGCTTTTTTGAAAGCATCAGACCCCATGTTTATGCCATTAGGTGTGCAATTGCAATGCAATGGATTGGATACTGTGGTCACAGATGACATCTTCCTCTTCACTTCACAGCTTAATTGTGCTCATTGTACATCTGCTGCTGGTATATCTTACTGAGTGCAAAGCAAACTTGCTGGAAAAAAGAGTGCTTATTACAACCATTAAAGTTATTTGCTCGGGCTGCTGATCATCTGCCCAGTTATTTAAAAGGCAGGCAGACATTAGAGGAAGTCTTGCATTCACCTTCCTTCACTGATCAGAGATAAGATTCTACTACAATTTTCAAATCATGGAGAGGATTCAGTCCTTCTTTCTTTCTTTCTTTCTTTCAATTGCACTGCATTTTAATGGTTCTGAATATCTTTTGCACTTGATGTGCTAAATATGGTAAAGGCTGTAAATATTAAATGCCCTTCCCATGGCTGCCTGATTAGTCCTAACTACAAATTTTCTGTAAAACTACTTGTAATAAATACATTGCATTCTGCACCTTCAGCTGATGGTGCCACTTATTTCAGTTATCAAACATTATTTTACCATAGTGCCTTTTCATGCATAACTGAATCCATACTTACATTACATATGAATCATTTAGTGTGGAAAAACTAATACAAAAATGATTACTTCTGAGAACACTTGGTGTGGTGATCATTTTTAAAATGAAGTGCCATCCATGTAAAGGGAAATTCCTGGCAGATGTTGATTGTGCAGCTTTGTAATGCCGCTTATAATTCTCTTCAGTAAGGCATGATATTAATTTTTAGAAAGTCAAAAGAATAACTGCAAATCAGGAACTCCAAAATTTGAAATAAAACTTCTCACAAGCAAACCAACAAATGCATTTACAAATAAAACGTTAATACTATTACAGTGATGTCTCTGGGTTTGCAAGGATAATGAGTGTATAAGCATACACACATTGAGGATGGTGACTCCATGAGCTGCTTTCATCAGAGTCCTCATTACCATCAGCAAGGCCCTTTTTTCATCTTTACATCGGGTTGAGGTGTCACAACAATATCAGAGGCATCACATAAAATACTACATGCAGTTTCCTTTCTGCTAGCTCATTAGTTAAGGCTGCATTCCCAATATATTACCCTGACTTTACAGATACATAGATACACACACAGTTGTCACAGGAAATAGAAATGTTATGAGGCAGCATGCATTATTTTACAATATTCATTGAAACATTTAAATATTCATTAAAAATGATTCTTAACTTGTAGTGAGCATGCCATTTCTACATATTTAAATAAAATGTGATTAAATGCAATTTGAAATGACTGCTCATTTGGACCTGTGTCCTAACAGTTGAAGCCGTGCCCTACATCCTACTGCCTTTCACCTGCACTTTCACATTTAAAGCTCACCTGATTTCTACGATCTGGTGCTCCTTCATTCAAGAGGAGCACCAGGCCATAAATAACTCACCCTCTACTTTAGCACAAAAAAAAACAGATCTAATGATGATATCCCCTAACACAATGTGCAAATAGCAGTTGTTTGTGCTTGAATATTTGATCTGTACATTTGATGGCTGATTATGAGTGCTGCACACATATCACAGGCAATGGAGGAGTCTTGATTGCATTGACCTCCCCTGTGTCTCTCCCTTTCTCCCATATCAGAAGTAGTACACATACCAGATCCTGCATCTGATGGGAAAATAGCAGGAGCTTATAGATGACACTCAGCTGTGGGTAGAATGTCAATCACCAGGGAGGCAATGGACTCAGTTGGTACCCCTACAGCTGCCTATATACATAGGGTTGTGAGAGTTTCTTCCCCTCGAGAATGTTACTGACTGTGCCACTGTGCCATCAGGCCATGCCACCTGCAAAATGCAATCATTGCCAGCCACAGTACCCGTGCTGACTTCAGCCCTCTGAAGTCTCATTATGCTAAAATATGTACCAGTAGAATCTATTAATACATTAAAAATGTAACACCACTGTAATCCCACAGACATGCTTTTGGTATGTCATTGAGACATGCATAGCGAAACAGCTAATAAACTGTGCTATATGACAGTTCAGAATTCGAAACCGCGGTGGTACAGTGGTAGCATTGTTGCCTCACAGCAAGAGGTTCTCCTGTTCGATTCTCGGTTGGAGTGCCTTCTGTGTGGAGTCTGCATGTCCTCCCCGCAGTCGAGTGGCCTCCGAAAGACATGCGTGAATAGATGTGCCTTTGCTGAAGGTTGGGTGTTGGGCTGGCAACAAGGCACCATAAAAATCTACTGCCAATCATTAGCGGACCGGAGTTCCACTGTGGCGACCCCTAACCGGGAAAAAGTCGAAAAGACAAACAACCAGAGGTGCCTATGGGACAGATATGCAGGTAGCCAACAGTCATATCCCCTTTTATTCTATATACATGCACCATATCATAGTGCTGTGTTTAATACTAAACTAGTGCTTCCACTATTGAGATATGGGTAGAAGGTA